>NW_027413312.1:0-100572 GCF_048544455.1 Silene latifolia
CATTTCAGGAGTTAACATATTCGATTCAGCCTCAAATAACGAGCATTAATACATTTTTCAATATTATTCGAGGTTCAACAATGATGTTTTATGGCATACCAGCACCACCAAATGTCTTCCGTTGTTATTCAAATATTGTGTGGCCGCTTTATCTTACCCGAGGAACTTTCTATGTGATTTGCGGAGAATTTTGTTCCGGGACCCTGGAATCCCGAAAAAATCGTGTATTATACACTTCAATTTGAGCCATTCGGGAGGTCGTACCGGACCCTGTTTCTTTTTCTCCGTGTTTTTCAATCACGCGTCCGAGGTCATTTTAGGAGTTAACCTATTCGATTCAGCCTCAAATAACGAGCATTAAACGAGCAATAATACATTTTCATTATTATCCGATGTTCGACGAATGCTGGTTTATGGTATACCGGCACCCCCAAATGTCTTCCGTTGCTACTCAAATTTTTTGTGGCCGCTTTATCTGACCCGAGGAACTTTCTATGTGATTTCCGGAAAATTTTGTTTTGGGACCCGGGAATCCGGAAAAACCGTGTATTATACATTTCAATTTGAGCCGTTCGGGAGGTCGTACCAGACCCTGTTTCTTTTTCTCCCTGTTTTTCAATAACGCGTCCGAGGTCATTTTAGGAGTTAACCTATTCGATTCAGCTTCAAATAACGAGCATTAATCCATTTTTTACGATTATCCGAGGTTCGACGAATGCTGGTTTATGGCATACCGGCACCCCCAAATGTCTTCCGTTGCTACTCAAATTTTGTGTGGCCGCTTTATCTGACCCAAGGAACTTTCTATGTGATTTCTAAAGAATTTTGTTCTGGGACCCTGGAATCCCAAAAAACCGTGTATTATACACTTCAATTTGAGCCGTTCGGGAGATCGTACCAGACCCAGTTTCTTTTTCTCCCGGTTTTTCTATCACGCGTCCGAGGTCATTTCAGGAGATAATCTATTCGATTCAGCCTCAAATAACGAGCATTAATCCATTTTTCACGATTATCCGAGGTTCAACAATGGTGGTTTATGGCATACCGGCACCCCCAAATGTCTTCCGTTGCTACTCAAATTTTGCGTAGCCGCTTTATGTGACCCGAGGAACTTTCTATGTGATTTCTGGAGAATTTTGTTCCGGGACCCTGGAATCCCCAAAAACCGTGCATTTTACACTTCAATTTGAGCCGTTCGGGAGGTCGTACCGGACCCTGTTTGTTTTTCTCCGTGTTTTTCAATCACGCGTCCGAGGTCATTTTAGGAGTTAATCTATTCGATTCAGCCTCAAATAACGAGCATTAAACGAGCATTAATACATTTTCATTATTATCCGAGGTTCGACGAATGCTGATTTATGGTATACCGGCACCCCCAAATGTCTTTCGTTGCTACTCAAATTTTGCGTGGCCGCTTTATCTGACCCGAGGAACTTTCTATGTGATTTCCGAGAATTTTTTTCCGGACCCCGCAATCACGAAAAACCGTGTATTGTACACTTCAGTTTGAGCTGTTCAGAGGTCGAACGGACCCATTTTCTTTTTCTCCTGTTTTTCAATCACGCATCCGAGTTCCTTTCGGAGATAATCTATTCGATTGACCTTTAATAACGAGCATTAATCCATTTTTCACGATTATCCGAGTTTCAACAATGATGGTTTATGGCATACCGGCACCCCCAAATGTCTTCCGTTGCTACTCAAATTTTGCGTAGCCATTTTATCCGACCGAGGAACTTTCTATGTGATTTCTGGAGAATTTTGTTCCGGACCCCGGAATCCCGAAAACCGTGTATTTTACACTTCAATTTCAGCCGTTCGGGAGGTCGTAATCAGGACCCTCGTTTGTTTTTCTCCGTGTTTTTCAATCACGCGTCCGAGGTTATTTTAGGAGTTAACCTATTCGATTCAGCCTCAAATAACGAGCATTAAACGAGCATTAATACACTTTCATTATTATCCGAGGTTCGACGAATGCTAGTTTATGGCATACCGGCACCCCCAAATGTCTTCCGTCGCTACTCAAATTTTGTGTGGCTGCTTTATCTAACCCGAGGAACTTTCTATGTGATTTCCGGAGAATTTTGTTCCGGGACCCTGGAATCCCAAAAAACCTTCAATTTGAGCCGTTCGGGAGGTCGTACCGGAACCAGTTTCTTTTTCTCCCGGTTTTTCTATCACGCGTCCGAGGTCATTTCAGGAGATAATCTATTCGATTCAGCCTCAAATAACGAGCATTAATCCATTTTTCACGATTATCCGAGGTTCAACAATGATGGTTTATGGCATACCGGCACCCCCAAATGTCTTCCGTTGCTACTCAAATTTTGCGTAGCCGCTTTATCTGACCCGAGGAACTTTCTATGTGATTTCTGGAGAATTTTGTTCCGGGACCCTGGAATTCCCAAAAACCGTGTATTTTACACTTCAATTTGAGCCGTTCGGGAGGTCGTACCGGACCCTGTTTGTTTTTCTCCGTGTTTTTTAATCACGCGTCCGAGGTCATTTTAGGAGTTAACCTATTCGATTCAGCCTCAAATAACGAGCATTAAACGAGCATTAATACATTTTCATTATTATCCGAGGTTCGACGAATGCTGATTTATGGTATACCGGCACCCCCAAATGTCTTTCGTTGCTACTCAAATTTTGCGTGGCCGCTTTATCTTACCCGAGGAACTTTCTATGTGATTTCGGAGAATTTTTTCCGGACCCCGCAATCACTAAAAACCGTGTATTGTACACTTCAATTTGAGCATTCAGAGGTCGAACGGACCTGTTTCTTTTTCTCCTGTTTTTCAATCACGCATCCGAGTTCCTTTCAGGAGATAATCTATTCGATTCAGCCTCAAATAACGAGCATTAATCCATTTTTCACGATTATCCGAGGTTCAACAATGATGGTTTATGGCATACCAGCACTCCCAAATGTCTTCCGTTGCTACTCAAATTTTGCGTAGCCTCTTTATCTGACCCGAGGAACTTTCTATGTGATTTCTGGAGAATTTTGTTCCGGGACCCTGGAATCCCCAAAAACCGTGTATTTTACACTTCAATTTGAGCCGTTCGGGAGGTCGTACGGACCTCGTTTGTTTTTCTCCGTGTTTTTTAATCACGCGTCCGAGGTCATTTTAGGAGTTAACCTATTCGATTCAGCCTCAAATAACGAGCATTAAACGAGCATTAATACATTTTCATTATTATCCGAGGTTCGACGAATTTGATTTATGGTATACCGGCACCCCAAATGTCTTTCGTTGCTACTCGAATTTTGCGGCCGCTTTATCGACCCGAGGAACTTTCTATGTGATTTCCGGAGAATTTTTTCCGGACCCGCAATCACGAAAAACCGTGTATTGTACACTTCAATTTGAGCTCCATTCACGAGGTCGTAACGGACCCTTTTTCTTTTTCTCCTGTTTTTCAATCACGCATCCGAGTTCCTTTCAGAGATAATCTATTCGATTCAGCCTCAAATAACGAGCATTAATCCATTTTTCACGATTATCCGAGGTTCAACAATGATGGTTTATGGCATACCGGCACCCCCAAATGTCTTCCGTTGCTACTCAAATTTTGCGTGGCCGCTTTATCTGACCCGAGGAGCTTTCTATGTGATTTCCGGAGAATTTTGTTCCGGGACCCGGAATCCCGAAAAACCGTGTATTGTACACTTCAATTTGAGCTGTTCGGGAGGTCGTACCGGACCCTGTTTGTTTTTCTCCGTGTTTTTCAATCACGCGTCCGAGGTCATTTTAGGAGTTAACCTATTCGATTCAGCCTCAAATAACGAGCATTAAACGAGCATTAATACATTTTCATTATTATCCGAGGTTCGACGAATCTTTGATTTATGGTATACCGGCACCCCAAATGTCTTTCGTTGCTACTCAAATTTTGCGTGGCCGCTTTATCGACCCGAGGAACTTTCTATGTGATTTTCGGAGAATTTTTTCCGGGACCCTGCAATCACGAAAAACCGTGTATTGTACACTTCAATTTGAGCTGTTGAGGAGGTCGTAACGGACCCTGTTTCTTTTTCTCCCTGTTTTTCAATCACGCATCCGAGTTCCTTTCAGGAGATAATCTATTCGATTCAGCCTCAAATAACGAGCATTAATCAATTTTTCACGATTATCCGAGGTTCAACAATGATGGTTTATGGCATACCGGCACCCCCAAATGTCTTCCGTTGCTACTCAAATTTTGCGTAGCCGCTTTATCTGACCGGAGGAACTTTCTATGTGATTTCTGGAGAATTTTGTTCCGGGACCCTGGAATCCCCAAAAACCGTGTATTTTACACTTCAATTTGAGCCGTTCGGGAGGTCGCACGGACCGTTTGTTTTTCTCCGTGTTTTTCAATCACGCGTCCGAGGTCATTTTAGGAGTTAACCTATTCGATTCAGCCTCAAATAACGAGCATTAAACGAGCACTAATACATTTTCATTATTATCCGAGGTTCGACGAATGCTGATTTATGGTATACCGGCACCCCCAAATGTCTTTCGTTGCTACTCAAATTTCGCGTGGCCGCTTTATCTGACCCGAGGAACTTTCTATGTGATTTCCGGAGAATTTTTTTCCGGGACCCTGCAATCACGAAAAACCGTGTATTGTACACTTCAATTTGAGCTGTTCAGGAGGTCGTAACGGACCCTGTTTCTTTTTCTCGCTGTTTTTCAATCACGCATCCGAGTTCCTTTCAGGAGATAATCTATTCGATTCAGCCTCAAATAACGAGCATTAATCCATTTTTCACCATTATCCGAGGTTCAACAATGATGGTTTATGGCATACCGGCACCCCCAAATGTCTTCCGTTGCTACTCAAATTTTGCGTAGCCGCTTTATCTGACCCGAGGAACTTTCTATGTGATTTCTGGAGAATTTTGTTCCGGGACTCTGGAATCCCCAAAAACCGTGTATTTTACACTTCAATTTGAGCCGTTCGGGAGGTCGTACCGGACCCTGTTTGTTTTTCTCCGTGTTTTTCAATCAAGCGTCCGAGGTCATTTTAGGAGTTAACCTATTCGATTCAGCCTCAAATAACGAGCATTAAACGAGCATTAATACATTTTCATTATTATCCGAGGTTCGACGAATGCTAGTTTATGGCATACCGGCACCCCCAAATGTCTTCCGTCGCTACTCAAATTTTGTGTGGCTGCTTTATCTAACCCGAGGAACTTTCTATGTGATTTCCGGAGAATTTTGTTCCGGGACCCTGGAATCCCAAAAAACCTTCAATTTGAGCCGTTCGGGAGGTCGTACCGGACCCAGTTTCTTTTTCTCCCGGTTTTTCTATCACGCATTCGAGGTCATTTCAGGAGTTAACATATTTGATTCAGCCTCAAATAACGAGCATTAATACATTTTTCACGATTATTCGAGGTTCAACAATGATGGTTTATGGCATACCAGCACCCACAAATGTCTTCCGTTGCTACTCAAATTTTGCGTGGCCGCTTTATCTGACCCGTGGAACTTTTTATGTGATTTCCGGAGAATTTTTATCCGGGACCCTGGAATCTCGAAAAACCGTGTATTATACACTTCAATTTCAGTCGTTCGGGAGGTCGTACCGGACCCTGTTTCATTTTCTCTCTGTTTTTCAATCACACGTCCGCGGTCATTCCAGGAGTTAACCTATTCGATTCAGCCTCAAATAATGAGCATTAAACGAGCATTAATACATTTTTCACGATTATCCGAGGTTCGACGAATGCTGGTTTATGGCATACCGGCACCACCAAATGTCTTCCGTTGCTACTCAAATTTTGTGTGGCCGCTTTATCTAACCCAAGGAAATTTTTATGTGATTTCGGAGAATTTTGTTCCGGGACCCTGGAATCCCGAAAAACCGTGTATTATACACTTCAATTTGAGCCGTTCGGGAGGTCGAACCGGACCCTGCTTATTTTTCTCTCTGTTTTTCATACACGCGTCCGAGGTCATTTCAGGAGTTAACCTATTCGATTCAGCCTGAAATAACGAGCATTAATACATTTTTCACGATTATCCGAGGTTCGACGAATGCTGGTTTATGGCATACTAGCACCCCCAAATGTCTTCCGTTGCTACTAAAATTTTGCGTGGCCGCTTTATCTGACCCGAGGAACTTTCTATGTGATTTCCGGAGAATTTTGTTCCGGGACTCTGAAATCCCGAAAAACCGTGTATTATCACTACTACAGATACATGCTATAACAACGGTCAAAACCCGTTGTTATATAAAAAAGCGGACGTTGTTAAAGCGTCCGTTGTAAAAGGTTTTAACAACGGTTGGTTTTCTTAAGGAAACCGTTGTCAAAAATATTAACAACGATTTTAAGTATAAAACGCCGTTGTGGAAAGTGTGACTCAATTTTGGGGGGAAAGTGTGACTCTTCCAACCTTATCTCCACATGCAAGTCGTGTCCTTGCATATATTCAATCTGTTATTGCAAAATATGAAGCCAATGACCCGGAAGTTAGCGGTATACCAGAGTGGCGTGATTGGTGGCAGGTTGAGAAGCGCTTTTTACGCTTAACCGGGGTTGTTCCGACTTATTATACATCTTTTGATTTACGATAATTCTTTGTAATGTATTTGGTTTAAAATTAAATGAAATGATCATTTTGAAAGTGTTGAGTTATGCTTGTTTGATTTGCTTCCATTTTTTCAACTCCATAGATCAGTCATCATCAAGATCCAGATTATTAATTAAAAAACAACTCAACCCACACATTGCTTAGTATAAATACATTGCATTATCTCAACTAACATGCATTTCCATTATCTCAATATATTCTCCAAACCCTAACTGCTAAAACAAATTCCAAATAAATTAACCCTCTCCTTAATCTTTCAAAACAAACTCCAAACTCCAACAAAATGAATGATATCATCCTTAAGACTCTTACTATGCTCGATCCGTACTGAAGGACGCCAAAGAAGATGGAAATGAAATAATTAGAAACACATACATGGAAATGAAATAATTAGCAGATCTTTGAACGGAACCTAATGGTCGATAAAAACACATACATGGAAATGCAATAATTAGAAAAATAAAATAATGACGATGAAACAAACTCGATAATTACGTAACGTACGTAAAGAGACGATGAAATCAACAAAGTGACGGCGAGAAGATAAAGCGACGATGAGAAAGTGTGTGTTTTGTGTTTGTGTTTTATTTCTTCTTTGGGTTTGTATTTGTGTATTAAGGTTTGTGTTTTGTGGTCAGCAGCAGACTTGTGTTTGTGTGGTTTATAGTATGGAAGGTATTGACAACGGTTATGAAACAACAACCGTTGTGAAATATGTTTTAACAACGGTTGTAAAAAACACCCGTTGTTAAATAAGTTTTAACAACGGGTTTCAAAAATAACCGTTGTGATTAATTTTCACTAACTTTACGCCAATTTTGCGCCAAATTATTAACAACGGTTGTGCATGTGTTACCCGTTGTTAACACTAATAACAACGGTTTTTATTACCATACCCGTTTTAATTTATTTTAGTAAAATTCGCGTCACACATTCTACAACGTCTATTGTGATTTTCGTGAATAATCGTTGTTAAAGGGCCGTTGTGGTTGCCTGTATTTGTAGTAGTGTATACACTTCAATTTGAGCCGTTCGGGAGGTCGTACCGGACCCTGTTTGTTTTTCTCCGTGTTTTTCAATCACGCGTCCGAGGTCATTTTAGGAGTTAACCTATTCGATTCAGCCTCAAATAACGAGCATTAAACGAGCATTAATACATTTTCATTATTATCCGAGGTTCGACGAATGCTGATTTATGGTATACCGGCACCCCCAAATGTCTTTCGTTGCTACTCAAATTATGCGTGGCCGCTTTATCTGACCCGAGGAACTTTCTATGTGATTTCCGGAGAATTTTTTTCCGGGACCCTGCAATCACGAAAAACCGTGTATTGTACAATTCAATTTGAGCTGTTCAGGAGGTCGTAACGGACCCTGTTTCTTTTTCTCCCTGTTTTTCAATCACGCATCCGAGTTCCTTTCAGGAGTTAAATTATTCGATTCGCCTCAAATAACGAGCATTAATCCATTTTTCACGATTATCCGAGGTTCGACGAATGCTGGTTTATAGCATACCGGCACCCCTAAATGTCTTCCGTTGCTACTCAAATTTTGTGTGGCCGCTTTATCTGGCCCGAGAAACTTTCTATGTGATTTCCGGAGAATTTTGTTCTGGGAACGTGGAATCCCAAAAAACCGTGTATTATACACTTCAATTTGAGCCGTTCCGGAGGTCATACCGGACCCTGTTCTTTTTCTCCTTGTTTTTCAATCACACGTTCGAGGTCATTTCAGGAGTTAACCTATTCGATTCAGCCTCAAATAACGAGCTTTAGTACATTTTTCACGATTATCCGAGATTCGACGAATGCTGGTTTATGGCATACCGGCACCCCAAATGTCTTCCGTTGCTACTCAAATTTTGCGTGGCCGCTTTATCTGACCCGAGAAACTTTTTATGTGATTTTCGGAGAATTTTGTTCCGGGACCCTGGAATCCCAATAAACCGTGTATTATACACTTCAATTTGAGCCGTTCAGGAGGTCGCAACGGACCCTGTTTCTTTTTCTCCCTATTTTTCAATCACGCGTCCGAGTTCATTTCAGGAGTTAAATTATTCGATTCAGCCTCAAATAACGAGCATTAATCCATTTTAACGATTATCCGAGGTTCGACGAATGCTGGTTTATGGCATACCGGCACCCCTAAATGTCTTCCGTTGCTACTCAAATTTTGTGTGGCCGCTTTATCTGACCCGAGGAAGTTTCTATGTTATTTCCGGAGAATTTTGTTCCGGGACCCTGGAATCCCAAAAAACCGTGTATTATACATTTCAATATGAGCCGTTCGGGAGGTCGTACCGGGCTCTTTTTCTTTTTCTCCTTGTTTTTCAATCATGCGTCCGAGGTCATTTCAGGAGTTAACCTATTCGATTGAGGTTCAAATAACGAGCATTAAACGAGCATTAATCCATTTTTCACGATTATCCGAGGTTCGCAGAATGCTGGTTTATGGCATACCGGCACCCCCAAATGTCTTCCGTTGCTACTCAAATTTTGTGTGGCCGCTTTATCTGACCCAAAGAACTTTCTATAGGATTTCCAGAGAATTTTGTTCCGAGACCCTGGAATCCCAAAAAACCTTCAATTTGAGCCGTTCGGGAGGTCGTACCGGACCCAGTTTCTTTTTCTCCCGGTTTTTCTATCACGCGTCCGAGGTCATTTCGGGAGATAATCTATTCGATTCAGCCTCAAATAACGAGCATTAATCCATTTTTCACGATTATCCGAGGTTCAACAATGATGGTTTATGGCATACCGGCACCCCCAAATGTCTTCCGTTGCTACTCAAATTTTGCGTAGCCGCTTTATCTGACCCGAGGAACTTTCTATGTGATTTCTGGAGAATTTTGTTCCGGGACCCTGGAATCCCCAAAAACCGTGTATTTTACACTTCAATTTGAGCCGTTCGGGAGGTCGTACCGGACCGTGTTTGTTTTTCTCCGTGTTTTTCAATCACGCGTCCGAGGTTATTTTAGGAGTTAACCTATTCGATTCAGCCTCAAATAACGAGCATTAAACGAGCATTAATACATTTTCATTATTATCTGAGGTTCGACGAATGCTAGTTTATGGCATACCGGCACCCCCAAATGTCTTCCGTCGCTACTCAAATTTTGTGTGGCTGCTTTATCTAACCCGAGGAACTTTCTATGTGATTTCCGGAGAATTTTGTTCCGGGACCCTGGAATCCCAAAAAACCTTCAATTTGAGCCGTTCGGGAGGTCGTACCGGACCGAGTTTCTTTTTCTCCCGGTTTTTCTATCACGCGTCCGAGGTCATTTCAGGAGATAATCTATTCGATTCAGCCTCAAATAACGAGCATTAATCCATTTTTCATGATTATCCGAGGTTCAACAATGATGGTTTATGGCATACCGGCACCCCCAAATGTCTTCCGTTGCTACTCAAATTTTGCGTAGCCGCTTTATCTGACCCGAGGAACTTTCTATGTGATTTCTGGAGAATTTTGTTCCGGGAACCTTGAATCCCCAAAAACCGTGTATTTTACACTTCAATTTGAGCCGTTCGGGAGGTAAATCAGGACCCTCGTTTGTTTTTCTCCGTGTTTTTTAATCACGCGTCCGAGGTCATTTTAGGAGTTAACCTATTCGATTCAGCCTCAAATAACGAGCATTAAACGAGCATTAATACATTTTCATTATTATCCGAGGTTCGACGAATTCGATTTATGGTATCGGCACCCCCAAATGTCTTTCGTTGCTACTCAAATTTTGCGTGGCCGCTTTATCTGACCGAGGAACTTTCTATGTGATTTCCGGAGAATTTTGTTCCGGGACCCCGCAATCCCGAAAAACCGTGTATTATACACTTCAATTTGAGCATTCGAGGTCGTAACGGACCTGTTTCTTTTTCTCCTGTTTTTCAATCACGCATCCGAGTTCCTTTCAGGAGATAATCTATTCGATTCAGCCTCAAATAACGAGCATTAATCCATTTTTCACGATTATCCGAGGTTCAACAATGATGGTTTATGGCATACCGGCACCCCCAAATGTCTTCCGTTGCTACTCAAATTTTGCGTAGCCTCTTTATCTGACCCGAGGAACTTTCTATGTGATTTCTGGAGAATTTTGTTCGGGACCCGGAATCCCCAAAAACCGTGTATTTTAAACTTCAATTTGAGCCGTTCGGGAGGTCGACGGACCTGTTTGTTTTTCTCCGTGTTTTTTAATCACGCGTCCGAGGTCATTTTAGGAGTTAACCTATTCGATTCACCTCAAATAACGAGCATTAAACGAGCATTAATACATTTTCATTATTATCCGAGGTTCGACGAATGCTGATTTATGGTATACCGGCACCCCCAAATGTCTTTCGTTGCTACTCAAATTTTGCGTGGCCGCTTTATCTGACCCGAGGAACTTTCTATGTGATTTCCGGGACCCTACAATCACGAAAAACCGTGTATTGTACACTTCAATTTGAGCTGTTCAGGAGGTCGTAACGGACCCTGTTTCTTTTTCTCCCTGTTTTTCAATCACGCATCCGAGTTCCTTTCAGAAGATAATCTATTCGATTCAGCCTCAAATAACGAGCATTAATCCATTTTTCACGATTATCCGAGGTTCAACAATGATGGTTTATGGCATACCGGCACCCCCAAATGTCTTCCGTTGCTACTCAAATTTTGCGTAGCCGCTTTATCTGACCCGAGGAGTTTTCTATGTGATTTCTGGAGAATTTTGTTCCGGGACCCTGGAATCCCAAAAAACCGTGTATTTTACACTTCAATTTGAGCCGTTCGGGAGGTCGTACCGGACCCTGTTTGTTTTTCTCCGTGTTTTTCAATCACGCGTCCGAGGTCATTTTAGGAGTTAACCTATTCGATTCAGCCTCAAATAACGAGCATTAAACGAGCATTAATACATTTTCATTATTATCCGAGGTTCGACGAATGCTGATTTATGGTATACCGGCACCCCCAAATGTCTTTCGTTGCTACTCAAATTTTGCGTGGCCGCTTTATCTGACCCGAGGAACTTTCTATGTGATTTCCGGGACCCTACAATCACGAAAAACCGTGTATTGTACACTTCAATTTGAGCTGTTCAGGAGGTCGTAACGGACCCTGTTTCTTTTTCTCCCTGTTTTTCAATCACGCATCCGAGTTCCTTTCAGGAGATAATCTATTCGATTCAGCCTCAAATAACGAGCATTAATCCATTTTTCACGATTATCCGAGGTTCAACAATGATGGTTTATGGCATACCGGCACCCCCAAATGTCTTCCGTTGCTACTCAAATTTTGCGTAGCCGCTTTATCTGATCCGAGGAACTTTCTATGTGATTTCTGGAGAATTTTGTTCCGGGACCCTGGAATCCCCAAAAACCGTGTATTTTAATTTTTACACTTCAATTTGAGCCGTTCGGGAGGTCGTACCGGACCCTGTTTGTTTTTCTCCGTGTTTTTCAATCACGCGTCCGAGGTCATTTTAGGAGTTAACCTATTCGATTCAGCCTCAAATAACGAGCATTAAACGAGCACTAATACATTTTCATTATTATCCGAGGTTTGACGAATCTTTGATTTATGGTATCAAGCACCCCAAATGTCTTTCGTTGCTACTCAAATTTTGCGTGGCCGCTTTATCTGACCCGAGGAACTTTCTATGTGATTTCCAGGAGAATTTTTTTAGGGACCCGCAATCACGAAAAACCGTGTATTGTACACTTCAATTTGAGTCATTCAGAGGTCGTAACGGACCACTGTTTCTTTTTCTCATTGCTGTTTTTCAATCACGCATCCGAGTTCCTTTCAGGAGATAATCTATTCGATTCAGCCTCAAATAACGAGCATTAATCCATTTTTCACCATTATCCGAGGTTCAACAATGATGGTTTATGGCATACCGGCACCCCCAAATGTCTTCCGTTGCTACTCAAATTTTGCGTAGCCGCTTTATCTGATCCGAGGAACTTTCTATGTGATTTCTGGAGAATTTTGTTCCGGGACCCTGGAATCCCCAAAAACCGTGTATTTTAATTTTTACACTTCAATTTGAGCCGTTCGGGAGGTCGTACCGGACCCTGTTTGTTTTTCTCCGTGTTTTTCAATCACGCGTCCGAGGTCATTTTAGGATTTAACCTATTCGATTCAGCCTCAAATAACGAGCATTAAACGAGCATTAAAACATTTTCATTATTATCCGAGGTTCGACGAATGCTGATTTATGGTATACCGGCACCCCAAAATGTCTTTCGTTGCTACTCAAATTTTGCGTGGCCGCTTTATCTGACCCGAGGAACTTTCTATGTGATTTCCGGAGAATTTTTTTAGGGACCCGCAATCATGAAAACCGTGTATTGTACACTTCAGTTTGAGCTGTTCAGGAGGTCGTAACGGACCCATTTTCTTTTTCTCCCTGTTTTTCAATCACGCATCCGAGTTCCTTTCAGGAGATAATCTATTCGATTCAGCCTTTAATAACGAGCATTAATCCATTTTTCACGATTATCCGAGGTTCAACAATGATGGTTTATGGCATACCGGCACCCCCAAATGTCTTCCGTTGCTACTCAAATTTTGCGTAGCCGCTTTATCTGACCCGAGGAACTTTCTATGTGATTTCTGGAGAATTTTGTTCCGGGACCCTGGAATCCCCAAAAACCGTGTATTTTACACTTCAATTTGAGCTGTTCGGGAGGTCGTCGGACCGTTTGTTTTTCTTCGTGTTTTTCAATCACGCGTCCGAGGTCATTTTAGGAGTTAACCTATTCGATTCAGCTTCAAATAACGAGCATTAAACGAGCACTAATACATTTTCATTATTATCCGAGGTTCGACGAATGCTGATTTATGGTATACCGGCACCCCCAAATGTCTTTCGTTGCTACTCAAATTTTGCGTGGCTGCTTTATCTGACCCGAGGAACTTTCTATGTGATTTCCGGAGAATTTTTTTCCGGGACCTTGCAATCACGAAAAACCGTGTATTGTACACTTCAATTTGAGCTGTTCAGGAGGTCGTAACGGACCCAGTTTCTTTTTCTCCCTGTTTTTCAATCACGCATCCGAGTTCCTTTCAGGAGATAATCTATTCGATTCAGCCTCAAATAACGAGCATTAATCCATTTTTCACGATTATCCGAGGTTCAACAATGATGGTTTATGGCATACCGGCACCCCCAAATGTCTTCCGTTGCTACTCAAATTTTGCGTAGCCGCTTTATCTGACCCGGGGAACTTTCTATGTAATTTCTTAAGAATTTTGTTCCGGGACCCTGGAATCCCCAAAAACCGTGTATTTTACACTTCAATTTGAGCCGTTCGGGAGGTCGTACCGGACCCTGTTTGTTTTTCTCCGTGTTTTTCAATCACGCGTCCGAGGTCATTTTAGGAGTTAACCTATTCGATTCAGCCTCAAATAACGAGCATTAAACGAGCATTAATACATTTTCATTATTATCCGAGGTTCGACGAATGCTGATTTATGGTATACCGGCACCCCCAAATGTCTTTCGTTGCTACTCAAATTTTGCGTGGCCGCTTTATCTGACCCGAGGAACTTTCTATGTGATTTCCGGAGAATTTTTTTCCGGGACCCTCAAATCACGAAAAACCGTGTATTGTACACTTCAATTTGAGCTGTTGAGGAGGTCGTAACGGACCCTGTTTCTTTTTCTCCCTGTTTTTCAATCACGCATCCGAGTTCCTTTCAGGAGATAATCTATTCGATTCAGCCTCAAATAACGAGCGTTAATCAATTTTTCACGATTATCCGAGGTTCAACAATGATGGTTTATGGCATACCGGCACCCCCAAATGTCTTCCGTTGCTACTCAAATTTTGCGTAGCCGCTTTATCTGACCGGAGGAACTTTCTATGTGATTTCTGGAGAATTTTGTTCCGGGACCCTGGAATCCCCAAAAACCGTGTATTTTACACTTCAATTTGAGCCGTTCGGGAGGTCGTACCGGACCCTGTTTGTTTTTCTCCGTGTTTTTCAATCACGCGTCCGAGGTCATTTTAGGAGTTAACCTATTCGATTCAGCCTCAAATAACGAGCATTAAACGAGCACTAATACATTTTCATTATTATCCGAGGTTCGACGAATGCTGATTTATGGTATACCGGCACCCCAAAATGTCTTTCGTTGCTACTCAAATTTTGCGTGGCCGCTTTATCTGACCCGAGGAACTTTCTATGTGATTTCCGGAGAATTTTTTAGGGACCCGCAATCACGAAAAACCGTGTATTGTACACTTCAATTTGAGTGCATTCAGAGGTCGTAACGGACCCTGTTTCTTTTTCTCATTTGTTTTTCAATCACGCATCCGAGTTCCTTTCAGGAGATAATCTATTCGATTCAGCCTCAAATAACGAGCATTAATCCATTTTTCACCATTATCCGAGGTTCAACAATGATGGTTTATGGCATACCGGCACCCCCAAATGTCTTCCGTTGCTACTCAAATTTTGCGTAGCCGCTTTATCTGATCAAAGGAACTTTCTATGTGATTTCTGGAGAATTTTGTTCCGGGACCCTGGAATCCCCAAAAACCGTGTATTTTACACTTCAATTTGAGCCGTTCGGGAGGTCATCGGACCTGTTTGTTTTTCTCCGTGTTTTTCAATCACGCGTCCGAGGTCATTTTAGGAGTTAACCTATTCGATTCAGCCTCAAATAACGAGCATTAAACGAGCATTAATACATTTTCATTATTATCCGAGGTTCGACGAATGCTGATTTATGGTATACCGGCACCCCCAAATGTCTTTCGTTGCTACTCAAATTTTGCGTGGCCGCTTTATCTGACCCGAGGAACTTTCTATGTGATTTCCGGAGAATTTTTTTCCGGGACCCTGCAATCACGAAAAACCGTGTATTGTACACTTCAGTTTGAGCTGTTCAGGAGGTCGTAACGGACCCATTTTCTTTTTCTCCCTGTTTTTCAATCACGCATCCGAGTTCCTTTCAGGAGATAATCTATTCGATTCAGCCTTTAATAACGAGCATTAATCCATTTTTCACGTTTATCCGAGGTTCAACAATGATGGTTTATGGCATACCGGCACCCCCAAATGTCTTCCGTTGCTACTCAAATTTTGCGTAGCCGCTTTATCTGACCCGAGGAACTTTCTATGTGATTTCTGGAGAATTTTGTTCCGGGACCCTGGAATCCCCAAAAACTGTGTATTTTACACTTCAATTTGAGCCGTTCGGGAGGTCGTGGGACTGTTTGTTTTTCTTCGTGTTTTTCAATCACGCGTCCGAGGTCATTTTAGGAGTTAACCTATTCGATTCAGCCTCAAATAACGAGCATTAAACGAGCACTAATACATTTTCATTATTATCCGAGGTTCGACGAATGCTGATTTATGGTATACCGGCACCCCCAAATGTCTTTCGTTGCTACTCAAATTTTGCGTGGCTGCTTTATCTGACCCGAGGAACTTTCTATGTGATTTCAGGAGAATTTTTTTCCGGGACCCCGCAATCACGAAAAACCGTGTATTGTACACTTCAATTTGAGCTGTTCGGGAGGTCGTACCGGACCTGTTTCTTTTTCTCCCTGTTTTTCAATCACGCATCCGAGTTCCTTTCAGGAGATAATCTATTCGATTCAGCCTCAAATAACGAGCATTAATCCATTTTTCACGATTATCCGAGGTTCAACAATGATGGTTTATGGCATACCGGCACCCCCAAATGTCTTCCGTTGCTACTCAAATTTTGCGTAGCCGCTTTATCTGACCGGAGGAACTTTCTATGTGATTTCTGGAGAATTTTGTTCCGGGACCCGGAATCCCCAAAAACCGTGTATTTTACACTTCAATTTCAGCCGTTCGGGAGGTCGACGGACCTGTTTGTTTTTCTCCGTGTTTTTCAATCACGCGTCCGAGGTCATTTTAGGAGTTAACCTATTCGATTCAGCCTCAAATAACGAGCATTAAACGAGCATTAATACATTTTCATTATTATCCGAGGTTCGACGAATCTTTGATTTATGGTATACCGGCACCCCAAATGTCTTTCGTTGCTACTCAAATTTTGCGTGGCCGCTTTATCTGACCCGAGGAACTTTCTATGTGATTTCCGAGAGAATTTTTTTTCCGGGACCTCAAATCACGAAAAACCGTGTATTGTACACTTCAATTTGAGCTGTTGAGGAGGTCGTAACGGACCTCGTTTCTTTTTCTCCTGTTTTTCAATCACGCATCCGAGTTCCTTTCAGGAGATAATCTATTCGATTCAGCCTCAAATAACGAGCGTTAATCAATTTTTCACGATTATCCGAGGTTCAACAATGATGGTTTATGGCATACCGGCACCCCCAAATGTCTTCCGTTGCTACTCAAATTTTGCGTAGCCGCTTTATCTGACCGGAGGAACTTTCTATGTGATTTCTGGAGAATTTTGTTCCGGGACCCTGGAATCCCCAAAAACCGTGTATTTTACACTTCAATTTGAGCCGTTCGGGAGGTCGTACCGGACCCTGTTTGTTTTTCTCCGTGTTTTTCAATCACGCGTCCGAGGTCATTTTAGGAGTTAACCTATTCGATTCAGCCTCAAATAACGAGCATTAAACGAGCACTAATACATTTTCATTATTATCCGAGGTTCGACGAATGCTGATTTATGGTATACCGGCACCCCCAAATGTCTTTCGTTGCTACTCAAATTTTGCGTGGCCGCTTTATCTGACCCGATGAACTTTCTATGTGATTTCCGGAGAATTTTTTTCCGGGACCCTGCAATCACGAAAAACCGTGTATTGTACACTTCAATTTGAGCTGTTCAGGAGGTCGTAACGGACCCTGTTTCTTTTTCTCGCTGTTTTTCAATCACGCATCCGAGTTCCTTTCAGGAGATAATCTATTCGATTCAGCCTCAAATAACGAGCATTAATCCATTTTTCACCATTATCCGAGGTTCAACAATGATGGTTTATGGCATACCGGCACCCCCAAATGTCTTCCGTTGCTACTCAAATTTTGCGTAGCCGCTTTATCTGATCAAAGGAACTTTCTATGTGATTTCTGGAGAATTTTGTTCCGGGACCCTGGAATCCCCAAAAACCGTGTATTTTACACTTCAATTTGAGCCGTTCGGGAGGTCGTACCGGACCCTGTTTGTTTTTCTCCGTGTTTTTCAATCACGCGTCCGAGGTCATTTTAGGAGTTAACCTATTCGATTCAGCCTCAAATAACGAGCATTAAACGAGCATTAATACATTTTCATTATTATCCGAGGTTCGACGAATGCTGATTTATGGTATACCTAAGCACCCCAAATGTCTTTCGTTGCTACTCAAATTTTGCGTGGCCGCTTTATCTGACCCGAGGAACTTTCTATGTGATTTCGGAGAATTTTATTCCGGGACCCCGGAATCCCGAAAAACCGTGTATTGTACACTTGATTTGAGCTGTTCAGGAGGTCGTAACGGACCCATTTTCTTTTTCTCCCTGTTTTTCAATCACGCATCCGAGTTCCTTTCAGGAGATAATCTATTCGATTCAGCCTTTAATAACGAGCATTAATCCATTTTTCACGTTTATCCGAGGTTCAACAATGATGGTTTATGGCATACCGGCACCCCCAAATGTCTTCCGTTGCTACTCAAATTTTGCGTAGCCGCTTTATCTGACCCGAGGAACTTTCTATGTGATTTCTGGAGAATTTTGTTCCGGGACCCTGGAATCCCCAAAAACCGTGTATTATACACTTCAATTTGAG
The DNA here is from genome assembly GCF_048544455.1 of Silene latifolia. Lineage (NCBI taxonomy): Eukaryota > Viridiplantae > Streptophyta > Magnoliopsida > Caryophyllales > Caryophyllaceae > Silene > Silene latifolia. Next base: position 18,295 of record NW_027413312.1, read on the forward strand.
CCGTTCGGGAGGTCGACTGGGACCGTTTGTTTTTCTTCGTGTTTTTCAATCACGCGTCCGAGGTCATTTTAGGAGTTAACCTATTCGATTCAGCCTCAAATAACGAGCATTAAACGAGCACTAATACATTTTCATTATTATCCGAGGTTCGACGAATGCTGATTTATGGTATACCGGCACCCCAAAATGTCTTTCGTTGCTACTCAAATTTTGCGTGGCCGCTTTATCTGACCCGAGGAACTTTCTATGTGATTTCCGGAGAATTTTTTTCCGGGACCCTGCAATCACGAAAAACCGTGTATTGTACACTTCAATTTGAGCTGTTCAGGAGGTCGTAACGGACCCTGTTTCTTTTTCTCGCTGTTTTTCAATCACGCATCCGAGTTCCTTTCAGGAGATAATCTATTCGATTCAGCCTCAAATAACGAGCATTAATCCATTTTTCACGATTATCCGAGGTTCAACAATGATGGTTTATGGCATACCGGCACCCCCAAATGTCTTCCGTTGCTACTCAAATTTTGCGTAGCCGCTTTATCTGACCCGAGGAACTTTCTATGTGATTTCTGGAGAATTTTGTTCCGGGACCCTGGAATCCCCAAAAACCGAGTATTTTACACTTCAATTTGAGCCGTTCGGGAGGTCGTACCGGACCCTGTTTGTTTTTCTTCGTGTTTTTCAATCACGCGTCCGAGGTCATTTTAGGAGTTAACCTATTCGATTCAGCCTCAAATAACGAGCATTAAACGAGCACTAATACATTTTCATTATTATCCGAGGTTCGACGAATGCTGATTTATGGTATACCGGCACCCCCAAATGTCTTTCGTTGCTACTCAAATTTTGCGTGGCCGCTTTATCTGACCCGAGGAACTTTCTATGTGATTTCCGGAGAATTTTTTTCCGGGACCCTGCAATCACGAAAAACCGTGTATTGTACACTTCAATTTGAGCTGTTCAGGAGGTCGTAACGGACCCTGTTTCTTTTTCTCCCTGTTTTTCAATCACGCATCCGAGTTCCTTTCAGGAGATAATCTATTCGATTCAGCCTCAAATAACGAGCATTAATCCATTTTTCACGATTATCCGAGGTTCAACAATGATGGTTTATGGCATACCGGCACCCCCAAATGTCTTCCGTTGCTACTCAAATTTTGCGTAGCCGCTTTATCTGACCCGAGGAACTTTCTATGTGATTTCTGGAGAATTTTGTTCCGGGACCCTGGAATCCCCAAAAACCGTGTATTTTACACTTCAATTTGAGCCGTTCGGGAGGTCGTACCGGACCCTGTTTGTTTTTCTTCGTGTTTTTCAATCACGCGTCCGAGGTCATTTTAGGAGTTAACCTATTCGATTCAGCCTCAAATAACGAGCATTAAACGAGCACTAATACATTTTCATTATTATCCGAGGTTCGACGAATCTTTGATTTATGGTATACCGGCACCCCCAAATGTCTTTCGTTGTTACTCAAATTTTGCGTGGCTGCTTTATCTGACCCGAGGAACTTTCTATGTGATTTCCGGAGAATTTTTTTCCGGGACCTTGCAATCACGAAAAACCGTGTATTGTACATTTCAATTTGAGCTGTTCAGGAGGTCGTAACGGACCCTGTTTCTTTTTCTCCCTGTTTTTCAATCACGCATCCGAGTTCCTTTCAGGAGATAATCTATTCGATTCAGCCTCAAATAACGAGCATTAATCCATTTTTCACGATTATCCGAGGTTCAACAATGATGGTTTATGGCATACCGGCACCCCCAAATGTCTTCCGTTGCTACTCAAATTTTGCGTAGCCGCTTTATCTGACCCGGGGAACTTTCTATGTAATTTCTTAAGAATTTTGTTCCGGGACCCTGGAATCCCCAAAAACCGTGTATTTTACACTTCAATTTGAGCCGTTCGGGAGGTCGTACCGGACCCTGTTTGTTTTTCTCCGTGTTTTTCAATCACGCGTCCGAGGTCATTTTAGGAGTTAACCTATTCGATTCAGCCTCAAATAACGAGCATTAAACGAGCATTAATACATTTTCATTATTATCCGAGGTTCGACGAATGAATCGATTTATGGTATACCGCACCCCAAATGTCTTTCGTTGCTACTCAAATTTTGCGTGGCCGCTTTATCTGACCCGAGGAACTTTCTATGTGATTTCCGGAGAATTTTTTTCCGGGACCCTGCAATCATGAAAAACCGTGTATTGTACACTTCAGTTTGAGCTGTTCAGGAGGTCGTAACGGACCCATTTTCTTTTTCTCCCTGTTTTTCAATCACGCATCCGAGTTCCTTTCAGGAGATAATCTATTCGATTCAGCCTTTAATAACGAGCATTAATCCATTTTTCACGATTATCCGAGGTTCAACAATGATGGTTTATGGCATACCGGCACCCCCAAATGTCTTCCGTTGCTACTCAAATTTTGCGTAGCCGCTTTATCTGACCCGAGGAACTTTCTATGTGATTTCTGGAGAATTTTGTTCCGGGACCCTGGAATCCCCAAAAACCGTGTATTTTACACTTCAATTTGAGCCGTTCGGGAGGTCGTACCGGACCCTGTTTGTTTTTCTCCGTGTTTTTCAATCACGCGTCCGAGGTCATTTTAGGAGTTAACCTATTCGATTCAGCCTCAAATAACGAGCATTAAACGAGCACTAATACATTTTCATTATTATCCGAGGTTCGACGAAATCTTTGATTTATGGTATACCGGCACCCCCAAATGTCTTTCGTTGCTACTCAAATTTTGCGTGGCCGCTTTATCTGACCCGATGAACTTTCTATGTGATTTCCGGAGAATTTTTTTCCGGGACCCTGCAATCACGAAAAACCGTGTATTGTACACTTCAATTTGAGCCATTCAGAGGTCGTAACGGACCTGTTTCTTTTTCTCGCTGTTTTTCAATCACGCATCCGAGTTCCTTTCAGGAGATAATCTATTCGATTCAGCCTCAAATAACGAGCATTAATCCATTTTTCACCATTATCCGAGGTTCAACAATGATGGTTTATGGCATACCGGCACCCCCAAATGTCTTCCGTTGCTACTCAAATTTTGCGTAGCCGCTTTATCTGATCAAAGGAACTTTCTATGTGATTTCTGGAGAATTTTGTTCCGGGACCCTGGAATCCCCAAAAACCGTGTATTTTACACTTCAATTTGAGCCGTTCGGGAGGTCGTGCGGACCCTGTTTGTTTTTCTCCGTGTTTTTCAATCACGCGTCCGAGGTCATTTTAGGAGTTAACCTATTCGATTCAGCCTCAAATAACGAGCATTAAACGAGCATTAATACATTTTCATTATTATCCGAGGTTCGACGAATCTTTGATTTATGGTATACCGCACCCCCAAATGTCTTTCGTTGCTACTCAAATTTTGCGTGGCCGCTTTATCTGACCCGAGGAACTTTCTATGTGATTTCCGGAGAATTTTTTCCGGGACCCCGCAATCACGAAAAACCGTGTATTGTACACTTGATTTGAAACATTCGGGAGGTCGTAACGGACCCATTTTCTTTTTCTCCTGTTTTTCAATCACGCATCCGAGTTCCTTTCGGGAGATAATCTATTCGATTCAGCCTTTAATAACGAGCATTAATCCATTTTTCACGTTTATCCGAGGTTCAACAATGATGGTTTATGGCATACCGGCACCCCCAAATGTCTTCCGTTGCTACTCAAATTTTGCGTAGCCGCTTTATCTGACCCGAGGAACTTTCTATGTGATTTCTGGAGAATTTTGTTCCGGGACCCGGAATCCCAAAAACCGTGTATTATACACTTCAATTTGAGCCGTTCGGGAGGTCGTACGGACCCTGTTTCTTTTTCTCCGTGTTTTTCAATCACGCGTCCGAGGTCATTTTAGGAGTTAACCTATTCGATTCAGCCTCAAATAACGAGCATTAAACGAGCACTAATACATTTTCATTATTATCCGAGGTTCGACGAATCTTTGATTTATGGTATACCGGCACCCCCAAATGTCTTTCGTTGCTACTCAAATTTTGCGTGGTGCTTTATCGACCCGAGGAACTTTCTATGTGATTTCCGGAGAATTTTTTCCGGGACCCCGGAATCCCGAAAAACCGTGTATTGTACACTTCAATTTGAGCATTCAGAGGTCGTAACGGACCCTGTTTCTTTTTCTCGCTGTTTTTCAATCACGCATCCGAGTTCCTTTCAGGAGATAATCTATTCGATTCAGCCTCAAATAACGAGCATTAATCCATTTTTCACGATTATCCGAGGTTCAACAATGATGGTTTATGGCATACCGGCACCCCCAAATGTCTTCCGTTGCTACTCAAATTTTGCGTAGCCGCTTTATCTGACCGGAGGAACTTTCTATGTGATTTCTGGAGAATTTTGTTCCGGGACCCTGGAATCCCCAAAAACCGTGTATTTTACACTTCAATTTGAGCCGTTCGGGAGGTAAATCGGACCCGTTTGTTTTTCTCCGTGTTTTTCAATCACGCGTCCGAGGTCATTTTAGGAGTTAACCTATTCGATTCACCTCAAATAACGAGCATTAAACGAGCATTAATACATTTTCATTATTATCCGAGGTTCGACGAATCTTTGATTTATGGTATACCGGCACCCCCAAATGTCTTTCGTTGCTACTCAAATTTTGCGTGGCCGCTTTATCTGACCCGAGGAACTTTCTATGTGATTTCCGGAGAATTTTTTTCCGGGACCCTCAAATCACGAAAAACCGTGTATTGTACACTTCAATTTGAGCTGTTGAGGAGGTCGTAACGGACCTGTTTTTTTTCTCCTGTTTTTCAATCACGCATCCGAGTTCCTTTCGGAGATAATCTATTCGATTGACCTCAAATAACGAGCGTTAATCAATTTTTCACGATTATCCGAGGTTCAACAATGATGGTTTATGGCATACCGGCACCCCCAAATGTCTTCCGTTGCTACTCAAATTTTGCGTAGCCGCTTTATCGACCGGGAGGAACTTTCTATGTGATTTACGGAGAATTTTGTTCCGGACCCGGAATCCCCAAAACCGTGTATTTTACACTTCAATTTGAGCCGTTCGGGAGGTAAAATCAGGACCCTGTTTGTTTTTCTCCGTGTTTTTCAATCACGCGTCCGAGGTCATTTTAGGAGTTAACCTATTCGATTGAGCCTCAAATAACGAGCATTAAACGAGCACTAATACATTTTCATTATTATCCGAGGTTCGACGAATCTTTGATTTATGGTATCTGGCACCCCCAAATGTCTTTCGTTGCTACTCAAATTTTGCGTGGCCGCTTTATCTGACCCGATGAACTTTCTATGTGATTTCCGGAGAATTTTTTTCAGGGACCCTGCAATCACGAAAAACCGTGTATTGTACACTTCAATTTGAGCTGTTCAGGAGGTCGTAACGGACCCAGTTTCTTTTTCTCCCTGTTTTTCAATCACGCATCCGAGTTCCTTTCAGGAGATAATCTATTCGATTCAGCCTCAAATAACGAGCATTAATCCATTTTTCACCATTATCCGAGGTTCAACAATGATGGTTTATGGCATACCGGCACCCCCAAATGTCTTCCGTTGCTACTCAAATTTTGCGTAGCCGCTTTATCTGATCAAAGGAACTTTCTATGTGATTTCTGGAGAATTTTGTTCCGGGACCCTGGAATCCCCAAAAACCGTGTATTTTACACTTCAATTTGAGCCGTTCGGGAGGTCGTACCGGACCCTGTTTGTTTTTCTCCGTGTTTTTCAATCACGCGTCCGAGGTCATTTTAGGAGTTAACCTATTCGATTCACCTCAAATAACGAGCATTAAACGAGCATTAATACATTTTCATTATTATCCGAGGTTCGACGAATCTTTGATTTATGGTATCTGGCACCCCAAATGTCTTTCGTTGCTACTCAAATTTTGCGTGGCCGCTTTATCAGACCCGAGGAACTTTCTATGTGATTTCCGGAGAATTTTTTTCAGGGACCCCGCAATCACGAAAAACCGTGTATTGTACACTATTTGAGCTGTTCAGGAGGTCGTAACGGACCCATTTTCTTTTTCTCCCTGTTTTTCAATCACGCATCCGAGTTCCTTTCAGGAGATAATCTATTCGATTCAGCCTTTAATAACGAGCATTAATCCATTTTTCACGTTTATCCGAGGTTCAACAATGATGGTTTATGGCATACCGGCACCCCCAAATGTCTTCCGTTGCTACTCAAATTTTGCGTAGCCGCTTTATCTGACCCGAGGAACTTTCTATGTGATTTCTGGAGAATTTTGTTCCGGGACCCTGGAATCCCCAAAAACTGTGTATTTTACACTTCAATTTGAGCCGTTCGGGAGGTCGTACCGGACCCTGTTTGTTTTTCTTCGTGTTTTTCAATCACGCGTCCGAGGTCATTTTAGGAGTTAACCTATTCGATTCAGCCTCAAATAACGAGCATTAAACGAGCACTAATACATTTTCATTATTATCCGAGGTTCGACGAATGCTGATTTATGGTATACCGGCACCCCCAAATGTCTTTCGTTGCTACTCAAATTTTGCGTGGCTGCTTTATCTGACCCGAGGAACTTTCTATGTGATTTCCGGAGAATTTTTTTCCGGGACCCTGCAATCACGAAAAACCGTGTATTGTACACTTCAATTTGAGCTTTTCAGGAGGTCGTAACGGACCCTGTTTCTTTTTCTCGCTGTTTTTCAATCACGCATCCGAGTTCCTTTCAGGAGATAATCTATTCGATTCAGCCTCAAATAACGAGCATTAATCCATTTTTCACGATTATCCGAGGTTCAACAATGATGGTTTATGGCATACCGGCACCCCCAAATGTCTTCCGTTGCTACTCAAATTTTGCGTAGCCGCTTTATCTGACCGGAGGAACTTTCTATGTGATTTCTGGAGAGTTTTGTTCCGGGACCCTGGAATCCCCAAAAACCGTGTATTTTACACTTCAATTTGAGCCGTTCGGGAGGTAAATGGGACCCTGTTTGTTTTTCTCCGTGTTTTTCAATCACGCGTCCGAGGTCATTTTAGGAGTTAACCTATTCGATTGAGCCTCAAATAACGAGCATTAAACGAGCACTAATACATTTTCATTATTATCCGAGGTTCGACGAATCTTTGATTTATGGTATCCGGCACCCCCAAATGTCTTTCGTTGCTACTCAAATTTTGCGTGGCCGCTTTATCTGACCCGATGAACTTTCTATGTGATTTTAGGAGAATTTTTTCGGGACCCTAATCACGAAAAACCGTGTATTGTACACTTCAATTTGAGTGTTCATTAGGAGGTCGTAACGGACCTGTTTCTTTTTCTCATTTGTTTTTCAATCACGCATCCGAGTTCCTTTCAGGAGATAATCTATTCGATTCAGCCTCAAATAACGAGCATTAATCCATTTTTCACCATTATCCGAGGTTCAACAATGATGGTTTATGGCATACCGGCACCCCCAAATGTCTTCCGTTGCTACTCAAATTTTGCGTAGCCGCTTTATCTGATCCGAGGAACTTTCTATGTGATTTCCGGAGAATTTTGTTAGGGACCCTGGAATCCCCAAAACCGTGTATTTTACACTTCAATTTGAGCCGTTCGGGAGGTCGTACCGGACCCTGTTTGTTTTTCTCCGTGTTTTTCAATCACGCGTCCGAGGTCATTTTAGGATTTAACCTATTCGATTCAGCCTCAAATAACGAGCATTAAACGAGCATTAATACATTTTCATTATTATCCGAGGTTCGACGAATCTTTGATTTATGGTATACCGGCACCCCAAAATGTCTTTCGTTGCTACTCAAATTTTGCGTGGCCGCTTTATCTGACCCGAGGAACTTTCTATGTGATTTCGGAGAATTTTTTTTAGGGACCTCGCAATCACGAAAAAGCGTGTATTGTACACTTGATTTGAGTTTTTGTTCGGGAGGTCGTAACGGACCCATTTTCTTTTTCTCCTGTTTTTCAATCACGCATCCGAGATCCTTTCGGAGATAATCTATTCGATTGACCTTTAATAACGAGCATTAATCCATTTTTCACGATTATCCGAGGTTCAACAATGATGGTTTATGGCATACCGGCACCCCCAAATGTCTTCCGTTGCTACTCAAATTTTGCGTAGCCGCTTTATCTGACCCGAGGAACTTTCTATGTGATTTCCGGAGAATTTTGTTCCGGGACCCCTGGAATCCCCAAAACCGAGTATTTTACACTTCAATTTGAGCCGTCGGGAGGTCGTGCGGACCCTGTTTGTTTTTCTTCGTGTTTTTCAATCACGCGTCCGAGGTCATTTTAGGAGTTAACCTATTCGATTCAGCCTCAAATAACGAGCATTAAACGAGCACTAATACATTTTCATTATTATCCGAGGTTCGACGAATCTTTGATTTATGGTATACCGGCACCCCCAAATGTCTTTCGTTGTTACTCAAATTTTGCGTGGCTGCTTTATCTGACCCGAGGAACTTTCTATGTGATTTCCGGAGAATTTTTTCCAGGGACCTTAATCACGAAAAACCGTGTATTGTACATTTCAATTTGAGTACATTCGGGAGGTCGTAACGGACCCTGTTTCTTTTTCTCCTTGTTTTTCAATCACGCATCCGAGTTCCTTTCGGAGATAATCTATTCGATTGACCTCAAATAACGAGCATTAATCCATTTTTCACGATTATCCGAGGTTCAACAATGATGGTTTATGGCATACCGGCACCCCCAAATGTCTTCCGTTGCTACTCAAATTTTGCGTAGCCGCTTTATCGACCGGGAACTTTCTATGTAATTTCTTAAGAATTTTGTTAGGGACCCTGGAATCCCCAAAAACCGTGTATTTTACACTTCAATTTGAGCGTTCGGGAGGTAAATCAGGACCTGTTTGTTTTTCTCCGTGTTTTTCAATCACGCGTCCGAGGTCATTTTAGGAGTTAACCTATTCGATTCGGCCTCAAATAACGAGCATTAAACGAGCATTAATACATTTTCATTATTATCCGAGGTTCGACGAATCTTTGATTTATGGTATACCGGCACCCCAAATGTCTTTCGTTGCTACTCAAATTTTGCGTGGCCGCTTTATCTGACCCGAGGAACTTTCTATGTGATTTCGGAGAATTTTTTTCCGGACCCTCAAATCACGAAAAACCGTGTATTGTACACTTCAATTTGAATTTGTTGAGGAGGTCGTAACGGACCTGTTTCTTTTTTCTCCTGTTTTTCAATCACGCATCCGAGTTCCTTTCAGGAGATAATCTATTCGATTCAGCCTCAAATAACGAGCGTTAATCAATTTTTCACGATTATCCGAGGTTCAACAATGATGGTTTATGGCATACCGGCACCCCCAAATGTCTTCCGTTGCTACTCAAATTTTGCGTAGCCGCTTTATCTGACCGGAGGAACTTTCTATGTGATTTCTGGAGAATTTTGTTCCGGGACCCTGGAATCCCCAAAAACCGTGTATTTTACACTTCAATTTGAGCCGTTCGGGAGGTCGTCTTAGGACCGTTTGTTTTTCTCCGTGTTTTTCAATCACGCGTCCGAGGTCATTTTAGGAGTTAACCTATTCGATTCAGCCTCAAATAACGAGCATTAAACGAGCACTAATACATTTTCATTATTATCCGAGGTTCGACGAATCTTTGATTTATGGTATACCGGCACCCCAAATGTCTTTCGTTGCTACTCAAATTTTGCGTGGCCGCTTTATCTGACCCGATGAACTTTCTATGTGATTTCCGGAGAATTTTTTTCCGGGACCCTGCAATCACGAAAAACCGTGTATTGTACACTTCAATTTGAGCTGTTCAGGAGGTCGTAACGGACCCTGTTTCTTTTTCTTGTTTTTCAATCACGCATCCGAGTTCCTTTCGGAGATAATCTATTCGATTCACCTCAAATAACGAGCATTAATCCATTTTTCACCATTATCCGAGGTTCAACAATGATGGTTTATGGCATACCGGCACCCCCAAATGTCTTCCGTTGCTACTCAAATTTTGCGTAGCCGCTTTATCTGATCCGAGGAACTTTCTATGTGATTTCCGGAGAATTTTGTTAGGGACCCCGGAATCCCCAAAACCGTGTATTTTACACTTCAATTTGAGCCGTTCGGGAGGTCATACCGGACCTGTTTCTTTTTCTCCGTGTTTTTCAATCACGCGTCCGAGGTCATTTTAGGAGTTAACCTATTCGATTCAGCCTCAAATAACGAGCATTAAACGAGCATTAATACATTTTCATTATTATCCGAGGTTCGACGAATGCTGATTTATGGTATACCGGCACCCCCAAATGTCTTTCGTTGCTACTCAAATTTTGCGTGGCCGCTTTATCTGACCCGAGGAACTTTCTATGTGATTTCCGGAGAATTTTTTAGGGACCCGCAATCACGAAAAACCGTGTATTGTACACTTGATTTTTGAGTGTTCAGGAGGTCGTAACGGACGCATTTTCTTTTTCTCCCTGTTTTTCAATCACGCATCCGAGTTCCTTTCGGGAGATAATCTATTCGATTGACCTTTAATAACGAGCATTAATCCATTTTTCACGATTATCCGAGGTTCAACAATGATGGTTTATGGCATACCGGCACCCCCAAATGTCTTCCGTTGCTACTCAAATTTTGCGTAGCCGCTTTATCTGACCCGAGGAACTTTCTATGTGATTTCTGGAGAATTTTGTTCCGGGACCCGGAATCCCGAAAAACCGTGTATTTATACACTTCAATTTCAGCCGTTCGGGAGGTCGTACCGGACCCTGTTTCTTTTTCTCCGTGTTTTTCAATCACGCGTCCGAGGTCATTTTAGGAGTTAACCTATTCGATTCAGCCTCAAATAACGAGCATTAAACGAGCACTAATACATTTTCATTATTATCCGAGGTTCGACGAATGCTGATTTATGGTATACCGGCACCCCCAAATGTCTTTCGTTGCTACTCAAATTTTGCGTGGCTGCTTTATCTGACCCGAGGAATTTCTATGTGATTTCCGGAGAATTTTTTTCCGGGACCCTGCAATCACGAAAAACCGTGTATTGTACACTTCAATTTGAGCTGTTCAGGAGGTCGTAACGGACCCTGTTTCTTTTTCTCCCTGTTTTTCAATCACGCATCCGAGTTCCTTTCAGGAGATAATCTATTCGATTCAGCCTCAAATAACGAGCATTAATCCATTTTTCACGATTATCCGAGGTTCAACAATGATGGTTTATGGCATACCGGCACCCCCAAATGTCTTCCGTTGCTACTCAAATTTTGCGTAGCCGCTTTATCTGACCCGGGGAACTTTCTATGTAATTTCTTAAGAATTTTGTTCCGGGACCCTGGAATCCCCAAAAACCGTGTATTTTACACTTCAATTTGAGCCGTTCGGGAGGTCGTACCGGACCCTGTTTGTTTTTCTCCGTGTTTTTCAATCACGTGTCCGAGGTCATTTTAGGAGTTAACCTATTCGATTCAGCCTCAAATAACGAGCATTAAACGAGCATCAATACATTTTCATTATTATCCGAGGTTCGACGAATGCTGATTTATGGTATACCGGCACCCCTAAATGTCTTTCGTTGCTAATCAAATTTTGCGTGGCCGCTTTATCTGACCCGAGGAACTTTCTATGTGATTTCCGGAGAATTTTTTTCCGGGACCCTGCAATCACGAAAAACCGTGTATTGTACAATTCAATTTGAGCTGTTCAGGAGGTCGTAACGGACCCTGTTTCTTTTTCTCCCTGTTTTTCAATCACGCATCCGAGTTCCTTTCAGGAGATAATCTATTCGATTCAGCCTCAAATAACGAGCATTAATCCATTTTTCACGATTATCCGAGGTTCAACAATGATGGTTTATGGCATACCGGCACCCCCAAATGTCTTCCGTTGCTACTCAAATTTTGCGTAGCCGCTTTATCTGACCCGAGGAACTTTCTATGTGATTTCTGGAGAATTTTGTTCCGGGACCCTGGAATCCCCCAAAACCGTGTATTTTACACTTCAATTTGAGCCGTTCGGGAGGTCGTACCGGACCCTGTTTGTTTTTCTCCGTGTTTTTCAATCACGCGTCCGAGGTCATTTTAGGAGTTAACCTATTCGATTCAGCCTCAAATAACGAGCATTAAACGAGCATTAATACATTTTCATTATTATCCGAGGTTCGACGAATGCTGATTTATGGTATACCGGCACCCCCAAATGTCTTTCGTTGCTACTCAAATTTTGCGTGGCCGCTTTATCTGACCCGAGGAACTTTCTATGTGATTTCCGGAGAATTTTTTTCCGGGACCCTGCAATCACGAAAAACCGTGTATTGTACACTTCAATTTGAGCTGTTGAGGAGGTCGTAACGGACCCTGTTTCTTTTTCTCCCTGTTTTTCAATCACGCATCCGAGTTCCTTTCAGGAGATAATCTATTCGATTCAGCCTCAAATAACGAGCATTAATCCATTTTTCACGATTATCCGAGGTTCAACAATGATGGTTTATGGCATACCGGCACCCCCAAATGTCTTCCGTTGCTACTCAAATTTTGCGTAGCCGCTTTATCTAACCCGAGGAACTTTCTATGTGATTTTCGGAGAATTTTGTTCTGGGACCCTGGAATCCCGAAAAACCGTGTATTATACACTTCAATTTCAGCCGTTCGGGAGGTCGACGGACCTGTTTGTTTTTCTTCGTGTTTTTCAATCACGCGTCCGAGGTCATTTTAGGAGTTAACCTATTCGATTGAGCCTCAAATAACGAGCATTAAACGAGCACTAATACATTTTCATTATTATCCGAGGTTCGACGAATTTGATTTATGGTATACCGGCACCCCCAAATGTCTTTCGTTGCTACTCAAATTTTGCGTGGCCGCTTTATCTGACCCGAGGAACTTTCTATGTGATTTCCGGAGAATTTTTTCAGGGACCCCGTAATCACGAAAAACCGTGTATTGTACACTTCAATTTGAGCTGTTCGGGAGGTCGTACCGGACCCTGTTTCTTTTTCTCCTGTTTTTCAATCACGCATCCGAGTTCCTTTCAGGAGATAATCTATTCGATTCAGCCTCAAATAACGAGCATTAATCCATTTTTCACGATTATCCGAGGTTCAACAATGATGGTTTATGGCATACCGGCACCCCCAAATGTCTTCCGTTGCTACTCAAATTTTGCGTAGCCGCTTTATCTGACCCGAGGAACTTTCTATGTGATTTCTTGAGAATTTTGTTCGGGACCCGGAATCCCCAAAAACCGTGTATTTTACACTTCAATTTCAGCCGTTCGGGAGGTCACTTAGGACCCTGTTTGTTTTTCTCCGTGTTTTTCAATCACGCGTCCGAGGTCATTTTAGGAGTTAACCTATTCGATTCAGCCTCAAATAACGAGCATTAAACGAGCATTAATACATTTTCATTATTATCCGAGGTTCGACGAATCTTCGATTTATGGTATACCGGCACCCCCAAATGTCTTTCGTTGCTACTCAAATTTTGCGTGGCCGCTTTATCTGACCCGAGGAACTTTCTATGTGATTTCGGAGAATTTTTTTAGGGACCCCGCAATCACGAAAAACCGTGTATTGTACAATTCAATTTGAGCTGTTCAGGAGGTCGTAACGGACCCTGTTTGTTTTTCTCCCTGTTTTTCAATCACGCATCCGAGTTCCTTTCAGGAGTTAACTTATTCGATTCAGCCTCAAATAACGAGCATTAAACGAGCATTAATCCATTTTTCACGATTATCCGAGGTTCGACGAATGCTGGTTTATAGCATACCGACACCCCTAAATGTCTTCCGTTGCTACTCAAATTTTGTGTGGCCGCTTTATCTGGCCCGAGAAACTTTCTATGTGATTTCTGGAGAATTTTGTTCTGGGAACGTGGAATCCCAAAAAACCGTGTATTATACACTTCAATTTGAGCCGTTCCGGAGGTCATACCGGACCTTGTTCTTTTTCTCCTTGTTTTTCAATCACACGTTCGAGGTCATTTCAGGAGTTAACCTATTCGATTCAGCCTCAAATAACGAGTTTTAGTACATTTTTCACGATTATCCGAGATTCGACGAATGCTGGTTTATGGCATACCGGCACCCCAAATGTCTTCCGTTGCTACTCAAATTTTGCGTGGCCGGTTTATCTGACCTGAGGAACTTTCTATGTGATTTCCGGAGAATTTTGTTCCGGGACTCTGAAACCCCGAAAAACCGTTTATTATACACTTCAATTTGAGCCGTTCGGGAGGTCGTACCGGACCCTGTTTGTTTTTCTCCGTGTTTTTCAATCACGCGTCCGAGGTCATTTTAGGAGTTAACCTATTCGATTCAGCCTCAAATAACGAGCATTAAACGAGCATTAATACATTTTCATTATTATCCGAGGTTCGACGAATTCTGGTTTATAGCATACCGGCACCCCTAAATTTCTTCTGTTGCTACTCAAATTTTGTGTGGCCGCTTTATCTGGCCCGAGAAACTTTCTATGTGATTTCCGGAGAATTTTGTTTAGGGAACGTGGAATCCCAAAAAACCGTGTATTATACACTTCAATTTGAGCCGTTCCGGAGGTCATACCGGACCCTGTTCTTTTTCTCCTTGTTTTTCAATCACACGTTCGAGGTCATTTCAGGAGTTAACCTATTCGATTCAGCCTCAAATAACGAGCTTTAGTACATTTTCACGATTATCCGAGATTTAACGAATGCTGGTTTATGGCATACCGGCACCCCAAATGTCTTCCGTTGCTACTCAAATATTGCGTGGCCGCTTTATCTGACCCGAGGAACTTTCTATGTGATTTTCGGAGAATTTTGTTTTGGTACCCGGGAATCCTCAAAAACCGTGTATTATACATTTTAATATGAGCCGTTCAGGAGGTCGTACCAGACCCTGTTTCTTTTTCTCCTTTTTTTTCAATCACGCGTCCGAGGTCATTTCAGGAGTTAACCTATTCGATTGAGTTTCAAATAACAAGCATTAAACGAGCATTAATCCATTTTTCACGATTATCCGAGGTTCGCAGAATGCTGGTTTATGGCATACCGGCACCCCCAAATGTCTTCCGTTGCTACTCAAATTTTGTGTGGCCGCTTTATCTGACCCAAAGAACTTTCTATGTGATTTCCAGAGAATTTTGTTCCGGGACCTTGGAATCCCAAAAAACCGTGTATTATACACTTCAATTTGAGCCGTTCGGGAGATCGTACCAGACCCAGTTTCTTTTTCTCCCGGTTTTTCTATCATGCGTCCGAGGTCATTTCAGGAGATAACCTATTCGATTCAGCCTCAAATAACGAGCATTAATCCATTTTTCACGATTATCCGAGGTTCAACAATGATGGTTTATGGCATACCGGCACCCCCAAATGTCTTCCGTTGCTACTCAAATTTTGCGTAGCCGCTTTATCTGACCCGAGGAACTTTCTATGTGATTTCCGGAGAATTTTGTTCCGGGACCCTGGAATCCCCAAAAACCGTGTATTTTACACTTCAATTTGAGTCGTTCGAGAGGTCGTACCGGACCCTATTTCTTTTTCTCCCTGTTTTTAAATCACGCGTCCGAGGTCATTTCAGGAGTTAACCTATTCGATTCAGCCTCAAATAACGAGCATTAATACATTTTTCACGATTATCCGAGGTTCGACGAATGCGTTTATGGCATACCGGCACCCCCAAATGTCTTCCGTCGCTACTCAAATTTTGTGTGGCTGCTTTATCTGACCAGAAGAACTTTCTATGTGATTTCCGGAGAATTTTGTTAGGGACCCGGAATCCCAAAAACCTTCAATTTGAGCCGTTCGGGAGGTCGTACCGGACCCAGTTTCTTTTTCTCCCGGTTTTTCTATCACGCGTCCGAGGTCATTTCAGGAGTTAACATATTCGATTCAGCCTCAAATAACGAGCATTAATACATTTTTCACGATTATTCGAGGTTCAACAATGATGGTTTATGGCATACCAGCACCCACAAATGTCTTCCGTTGCTACTCAAATTTTGCGTGGCCGCTTTATCTGACCCGAGGAACTTTTTATGTGATTTCCGGAGAATTTTTATCCGGGACCCTGGAATCTCAAAAAACCGTGTATTTTACACTTCAATTTCAGTCGTTCGGGAGGTCGTACCGGACCCTGTTTTATTTTCTCTCTGTTTTTCAATCACGCGTCCGCGGTCATTTCAGGAGTTAACCTATTTGATTCAGCCTCAAATAACAAGCATTAAACGAGCATTAATACATTTTTCACGATTATCCGAGGTTCGACGAATGCTTGTTTATGGCATACCGGCACCACCAAATGTCTTCCGTTGCTACTCAAATTTTATGTGGCCGCTTTATCTGACCCAAGGAAATTTTTATGTGATTTCGGAGAATTTTTTTCCGGGACTTTGGAATCCCGAAAAACCGTGTATTATACACTTCAATTTGAGCCGTTCGGGAGGTCGAACCGGACCCTGCTTATTTTTCTCCCTGTTTTTCAATCACGCGTCCGAGGTCATTTCAGGAGTTAACCTATTCGATTCAGCCTGAAATAACGAGCATTAATACATTTTTCACGATTATCCGAGGTTCGACGAATGCTGGTTTATGGCATACCAGCACCCCCAAATGTCTTCCGTTGCTACTAAAATTTTGCGTGGCCGCTTTATCTGACCCGAGTAAATTTCTATGTGATTTTCAGAGAATTTTGTTTTGGTACCCTGGAATCCTCAAAAACCGTGTATTATACATTTCAATATGAGCCGTTCGGGAGGTCGTACCGGACCCTGTTTATTTTTCTCCCTGTTTTTCAATCACGCGTCCAAGGTCATTTCAGGAGTTAACCTATTCGATTGAGTTTCAAATGATGAGGATTAAACGAGCATTAATCCATTTTCCACGATTATCCGAGGTTCGCAGAATGCTGGTTTATGGCATACCGGCACCCCCAAATGTCTTCCGTTGCTACTCAGATTTTGGGTGGCCGCTTTATCTTACTTAAAGAACTTTCTATGTGATTTCCAGAAAATTTTGTTCCGGGACCCTGGAATCCCAAAAAACCGTGTATTATACACTTCAATTTGAGCCGTTCGGGAGATCGTACCAGACCCAATTTCTTTTTCTCCCGGATTTTCTATCACGCGTTCGAGGTCATTTCAGGAGATAACCTATTCGATTCAGCCTCAAATAACGAGCATTAATCCATTTTTCACGATTATCCGAGGTTCAACAATGATGGTTTATGGCATACCGGCACCCCCAAATGTCTTCCGTTGCTACTCAAATTTTGCGTAGCCGCTTTATCTGACCCGAGGAACTTTCTATGTGATTTCCTGAGAATTTTGTTCCGAGACCCTGGAATCTCCAAAAACCGTGTTTTTTACACTTCAATTTGAGTCGTTCGAGAGGTCGTACCGGACCCTGTTTCTTTTTCTCCCTGTTTTTCAATCACGCGTCCAAGGTCATTTCAGGAGTTAACCTATTCGATTCAGCCTCAAATAACGAGCATTAATATATTTTTCACGATTATCCGAGGTTCGACGAATGCTAGTTTATGGCATACCGGCACCCGCAAATGTCTTCCGTCGCTACTCAAATTTTGTGTGGCTGCTTTATCTAACCCGAGGAACTTTCTATGTGATTTACGGAGAATTTTGTTCCGGGACCCTGGAATCCAAAAAAAACTTCAATTTGAGCCGTTCGGGAGGTCGTACCGGACCCAGTTTCTTTTTCTTCCGGTTTTTCTATCACGCGTCCGAGGTCATTTCAGGAGTTAACATATTCGATTCAGCCTCAAATAACGAGCATTAATACATTTTTCACGATTATTCGAGGTTCAACAATGATGGTTTATGGCACACCAGCACCCACAAATGTCTTCCGTTGCTACTCAAATTTTGCGTGGCCGCTTTATCTGACCCGAGAAACTTTTTATGTGATTTCCGGAGAATTTTTATCCGGGACCCTGGAATCTCGAAAAACCGTGTATTATACACTTCAATTTCAGTCGTTCGGGAGGTCGTACCGGACCCTAATTCATTTTCTCTCTGTTTTTCAATCACGTGTCCGCGGTCATTTCAAGAGTTAACCTATTCGATTCAGCCTCAAATAACGAGCATTAAACGAGCATTAATACATTTTTCACGATTATCCGAGGTTCGACGAATGCTGGTTTATGGCATACCGGCACCACCAAATGTCTTCCGTTGCTACTCAAATTTTGTGTGGCCGCTTTATCTGTCCCAAGGAAATTTTTATGTGATTTCGGAGAATTTTGTTCCGGAACCCTGGAATCCCGAAAAAACCGTGTATTATACACTTCAATTTGAGCCTTCGGGAGGTCGAACCGGACCCTGCTTATTTTTCTCCCTGTTTCTCAATCACGCGTGTGAGGTCATTTCAGGAGTTAACCTATTTGATTCAGCCTGAAATAACGAGCATTAATACATTTTTCACGATTATCCGAGATTCGACGAATGCTGGTTTATGGCATACCAGCACCCCCAAATTTCTTCCATTGCTACTAAAATTTTGCGTGGCCGCTTTATCTGACCCGAGGAACTTTCTATGTGATTTCCGGAGAATTTTGTTCCGGGACTCTAAAATCCCGAAAAACCGTGTATAATACACTTCAATTTGAGCCGTTCGGGAGGTCGTACCGGACCCTGTTTGTTTTTCTCCGTGTTTTTAAATTACGCGTCCGAGGTCATTTTAGGAGTTAACCTATTCGATTCAGCCTCAAATAACGAGCATTAAACGAGCATTAATACATTTTCATTATTATCCGAGGTTCGACGAATACTGATTTATGGTATACCGGCACCCCCAAATGTCTTTCGTTGCTACTCAAATTTTGCGTGGCCGCTTTATCTGACCCGAGGAACTTTCTATGTGATTTCCGGAGAATTTTTTTTTTTCCGGACGCCTAATCCCGAAAAACCGTATATTATACACTTCAATCTGAGCCGTTCAGGAGGTCGTAAAGGACCCTGTTTCTTTTTCTCCCTGTTTTTCAATCACGCATCCAAGTTCTTTTCAGGAGTTAACTTATTCGATTCAGCCTCAAATAACGAGCATTAAACGAGCATTAATCCATTTTTCACGATTATCAGATCCGAGAAAGTTTCTATGTCATTTCCGGAGAATTTTGTTCCGGGACTCTGGAATCCCAAAAAACCGTGTATTATACACTTCAATTAAAGCCGTTCGGGAGGTCGTACCGGACCCAGTTTCTTTTTCTCCCGATTTTTCTATCACACGCCCGAGGTCATTTCAGGAGTTAACCTATTCGATTCAGCCTCAAATAACGTGCATTAAACGAGTATTAATACATTTTCATGATTATTCAACGTTCAACAATGATGGTTTATGGCATACCGGCACCCACAAATGTCTTCCGTTGCCACTCAAATTTTTCGTGGTCGCTTTATCTGACCCGAGGAACTTTTTATGTGATTTCCGGAGAATTTTTATCCGGGACCCTAGAATCGAGAAAAACCGTGTATTATACACTTCAATTTCAGCCGTTCGGGAAGTCGTATCGGACCCGTTTCATTTTCTCTCTGTTTTTCAATCACGCGCCCGCGGTCATTTCAGGAGTTAACCTATTCGATTCAGCCTCAAATAACGAGCATTAAACGAGCATTAATACATTTTTCACGATTATCCGAGGTTCGACGAATGCTGGTTTATGGCATACCGGCACCCCCAAATGTCTTCCGTTGCCACTCAAATTTTGTGTGGCCGCTTTATTTGGCCCGAGAAACTTTCTATGTGATTTCCGGAGAATTTTGTTCCGGGAACGTGGAATCCCAAAAAACCGTGTATTATACACTTCAATTTGAGCCGTTCCGGAGGTCATACCGGACCCTGTGTTTTTTTCCTTATTTTTCAATCACACGTTCGAGGTCATTTCAGGAGTTAACTTATTCGATTCAGCCTCAAATAACGAGCTTTAGTACATTTTTCACGATTATCCGAGATTCGACGAATCTTTGGTTTATGGCATACCGGCACCCCAAATGTCTTCCGTTGCTACTCAAATTTTGCGTGGCCGCTTTATCCGACCCGAGAAACTTTCTATGTGATTTTCGGAGAATTTTGTTCCGGGACCCTGGAATCCCAATAAACCGTGTATTATACACTTCAATTTGAGCCGTTCAGGAGGTCGCAACGGACCCTGTTTCTTTTTCTCCCTATTTTTCAATCACGCGTCCGAGTTCATTTCAGGAGTTAACTTATTCGATTCAGCCTCAAATAACGAGCATTAAACGAGCATTAATCCATTTTCACGATTATCCGAGGTTCGACGAATGCTGGTTTATGGCATACCGGCACCCCTAAATGTCTTCCGTTGCTACTCAAATTTTGTGTGGCCGCTTTATCAGACCCGAGGAAGTTTCTATGTCATTTCGGAGAATTTTGTTCCGGGACCCTGGAATCCCAAAAAACCGTGTATTATACACTTCAATTTTAGCCGTTCGGGAGGTTGTGCCGGGCCCTGTTTCTTTTTATCCCTGTTTTTCAATCACGCGTCCGCGATCATTTCAGGAGTTAACCTATTCGATTCAGCCTCAAATAACGAGAATTAATACATTTTTCACGATTATCTGAGGTTCGACGAATGCTGGTTTATGGCATACCGGCACTCCCAAATGTCATCCGTTGCTACTCAAGTTTTGTGCGGCTGCTTTATCTAACCCGAGGAACTTTCTATGTGATTTCCGGAGACTTTTGTTCCAGGACTTTGGAATCCCAAAAACCTTCAATTAGAGCCGTTCGGGAGGTCGTACCGGACCCAGTTTCTTTTTCTCCCGGTTTTTCTATCACACGCCCGAGATCATTTCAGGAGTTAACCTATTCGATTCAGCCTCAAATAACGAGCATTAAACGAGTATTAATACATTTTCATCATTATTCGAGGTTCAACAATGATGGTTTATGGCATACCGGCACCCACAAATGTCTTCCGTTGCCACTCAAATTTTGCGTGGCCGCTTTATCGACCGAGGAACTTTTTATGTGATTTAGGAGAATTTATTTCAGGACCCCGGAATCCCGAAAAACCGTGTATTATATACTTCAATTTGTGCCGTTCGGGAGGTCGTACCGGACCCTGTTTTTTTCTCCCTGTTTTTCAATCATGCGTCCGAGGTCATTTCAGGATTTAACCTATTCGATTCAGCCTGAAATAACGAGCATTAATACATTTTTCACGATTATCCGAGGTCCGACGAATGCTGGTTTATGGCATACCGGTATCCCCAAATGTCTTCCGTTGCTACTGAAAGTTTGCGTGGCCGCTTTATCTGACCAGATGAATTTTCTATGTGATTTCCGGAGAATTTTGTTCCGGGACCTTGGAATCCCGAAAAACCGTGTTTTATACACTTCAATTTGAGCCGTTCGGGAGGTCGTACCGGACCCTGTTTCTTTTTCTCTCTGTTTTTCAATCACGTGTCCGCGGTCATTTCAGGAGTTAACCTGTTCGATTTAGCCTCAAATAACGAGCATTAAACAAGCATTAATACATTTTTCACGATTATCCGAAATTCAACAATGATGGTTTTATGGCATACCGGTACCCCCAAATGTCTTCCGTTGCTACTCAAATTTTACGTGGTCGCTTTATCTGACCAGATGAATTTTCTATGTGATTTCCGAAGAATTTTGTTCCGGGACCTTGGAATCCCGAAAAATCGTGTTTTATACACTTCAATTTGAGCCGTTCGGGAGGTCGTACCGGACCCTGTTTCTTTTTCTCTCTGTTTTTCAATCACGCGTCCGCGATCATTTCAGGAGTTAACCAGTTCGATTCAGCCTCAAATAACGAGCATTAAACGAGCATTAATACATTTTTCACGATTATCCGAAATTCAACAATGATGGTTTATGGCATACCGGTACCCCCAAATGTCTTCCGTTGCTACTCAAATTTTACGTGGCCGCTTTATCTGACCAAATGAAATTTCAATGTGATTTCCGGAGAATTTTTTTCCGGGACCCTGGAATCCCCAAAAACCGTGTATTATACACTTCAATTTGAGCCGTTCGAGAGGTCGTACCGGACCGTGTTTCTTTTTCTCCCTATTTTTCAATCACGCGTCCGAGGTCATTTCAGGAGTTAACCTATTTGGTTCACCCTCAAATAACGAGCATTAATACATTTTTCACGAATATCCGAGGTTCGACGAATGTTGGTTTATGTCATACCGGTACCCTTAAATGTCTTCCGTTGCTACTCAAATTTTGTGTGGCCTCTTTATCTGACCCGAGGAACTTTCTATGTGATTTCCGTAGAATTTTGTTCCGGGACCCTGGAATCCCGAAAAACCGTGTATTATATACTTCAATTTGAGCCGTTCGGGAGGTCGTACCGGACCCTGTTTCTTTTTCTCCCGGTTTTTCAATCACGCGTCCGAGGTCATTTCAGGAGTTAACCTATTCGATTCAGCCTCAAATAACGAGCATTAATCCATTTTTCACGATTATCCGAGGTTCAACAATAATGGTTTATGGCATACCGGCACCCCCAAATGTCTTCCGTTGCTACTCAAATTTTGCGTAGCCGCTTTATCTGACCCGAGGACCTTTCTATGTGATTTCCGGAGAATTTTGTTCCGGGACCCTGGAAACCCCCAAAACCGTGTATTATACACTTCAATTTGAGCCGTTCGAGAGGTCGTACCGGACCCTGTTTCTTTTTCTCCCTATTTTTCAATCACGCGTCCGAGGTCATTTCAGGAGTTAACCTATTAGGTTCACCCTCAAATAACGAGCATTAATAAATTTTTCACGATTATCCGAGGTTCGACGAATGCTGGTTCATGTCATACCGGCACCCTTAAATGTCTTCCGTTGCTACTCAAATTTTGTGTTAGCTCTTTATCTGACCCGAGGAACTTTCTATGTGATTTTCGTAGATTTTTGTTCCGGGACCCTGGAATCCCGAAAAACCGTGTATTATATACTTCAATTTGCGCCGTTCGGGAGGTCGTACAGGACCCTGTTTCTTTTTCTCCCGGTTTTTCTATCACGCGTCCGAGGTCATTTCAAAAGTTAACCTATTCGATTCAGCCTCAAATAACGAGCATTAATCCATTTTTCACGATTATCCGAGGTTCAACAATAATGGTTTATGGCATACCGGCACCCCCAAATGTCTTCCGTTCTTTCTGCTCAAATTTTGCGTAGCCGCTTTATCTCGACCCGAGGAACTTTCTATGTGATTTCCGGAGAATTTTATTCCGGGACCCTGGAATCCCCAAAAACCGTGTATTATACACTTCAATTTGAGCCGTTCGAGAGGTCGTACTGGACCCTGTTTCTTTTTCTCCCTATTTTTCAATCACGCGTCCGAGGTCATTTCAGGAGTTAACCTATTTGGTTCACCCTCAAATAACGAGCATTAATACATTTTTCACGATTATCCGAGGTTCGACGAATGCTGGTTTATGTCATACCGGCACCCTTAAACGTCTTCCGTTGCTACTCAAATTTTGTGTGGCCTCTTTATCTGATCCGAGGAAATTTCTATGTGATTTCCGTAGAATTTTGTTCCGGGACCCTGGAATCCCGAAAAACCGTGTATTATATACTTCAATTTGAGCCGTTCGGGAGATCGTACCGGACCATGTTGCTATTTCTCCCTATTTTTCAATCACGCGTTCGAGGTCATTTCAGGAGTTAACCTATTCGATTCAGCCTCAAAAAACGAGCATTAATACATTTTTCACGATTATCCGAGGTTCGACGAATCTTTGGTTTATGGTATCCAAGCACCCCAAATGTCTTCCGTTGCTACTCAAATATTGCGTGGCCGCTTTATCTGACCCGAGGAACTTTCTATGTGATTTTCGGAGAATTTTGTTTTGGTACCCTGGAATCCTCAAAAACCGTGTATAATACATTTCAATATGAGCCGTTCGGGAGGTCGTACCGGACCTTGTTTCTTTTTCTGCTTGTTTTTCAATCACGCGTCCGAGGTCATTTCAGGAGTTAACCTATTCGATTGAGTTTCAAATAACGAGCATTAAACGAGCATTAATCCATTTTTCACGATTATCCGAGGTTCGCAGAATGCTGGTTTATGGCATACAGGCACCCCCAAATGTCTTTCGTTGCTACTCAAATTTTGTGTGGCCGCTTTATCTGACCCAAAGAACTTTCTATGTGATTTGCAGAGAATTTTGTTCCGGGACCCTGGAATCCCAAAAAACCGTGTATTATACACTTCAATTTGAGCCGTTCGGGAGATCGTACCAGACCCAGTTTCTTTTTCTCCCGGTTTTTCTATCACGCGTCCGAGGTCATTTCAGGAGATAACCTATTCGATTCAGCCTCAAATAACGAGCATTAATCCATTTTTCACGATTATCCGAGGTTCAACAATGATGGTTTATGGCATACCGGCACCCCCAAATGTCTTCCGTTGCTACTCAAATTTTGCGTAGCCGCTTTATCTGACCCGAGGAACTTTCTATGTGATTTCAGGAGAATTTTGTTCCGGGACCCTGGAATCCCCAAAAACCGTGTATTTTACACTTCAATTTGAGTCGTTCGAGAGGTCGTACCGGACCCTATTTCTTTTTCTCCCTGTTTTTAAATCACGCGTCCGAGGTCATTTCAGGAGTTAACCTATTCGATTCAGCCTCAAATAACGAGCATTAATACATTTTTCACGATTATCCGAGGTTCGACGAATGCGTTTATGGCATACCGGCACCCCCAAATGTCTTCCGTCGCTACTCAAATTTTGTGTGGCTGCTTTATCTGACCAGATGAACTTTCTATGTGATTTCCGGAGAATTTTGTTCCGGGACCCTGGAATCCCAAAAAACCTTCAATTTGAGCCGTTCGGGAGGTCGTACCGGACCCAGTTTCTTTTTCTCCCGGTTTTTCTATCACGCGTCCGAGGTCATTTCAGGAGTTAACATATTCGATTCAGCCTCAAATAACGAGCATTAATACATTTTTCACGATTATTCGAGGTTCAACAATGATGGTTTATGGCATACCAGCACCCACAAATGTCTTCCGTTGCTACTCAAATTTTGCGTGGCCACTTTATCTGACCCGAGGAACTTTTTATGTGATTTCCGGAGAATTTTTATCCGGGACCCTGGAATCTCAAAAAACCGTGTATTTTACACTTCAATTTCAGTCGTTCGGGAGGTCGTACCGGACCCTGTTTTATTTTCTCTCTGTTTTTCAATCACGCGTCCGCGGTCATTTCAGGAGTTAACCTATTTGATTCAGCCTCAAATAACGAGCATTAAACGAGCATTAATACATTTTTCACGATTATCCGAGGTTCAACGAATGCTTGTTTATGGCATACCGGCACCACCAAATGTCTTCCGTTGCTACTCAAATTTTGTGTGGCCGCTTTATCTGACCCAAGGAAATTTTTATGTGATTTCGGAGAATTTTTTTCCGGGACTTTGGAATCCCGAAAAACCGTGTATTATACACTTCAATTTGAGCCGTTCGGGAGGTCGAACCGGACCCGCTTATTTTTCTCCTGTTTTTCAATCACGCGTCCGAGGTCATTTCAGGAGTTAACCTATTCGATTGACTGAAATAACGAGCATTAATACATTTTTCACGATTATCCGAGGTTCGACGAATGCTGGTTTATGGCATACCAGCACCCCCAAATGTCTTCCGTTGCTACTAAAATTTTGCGTGGCCGCTTTATCTGACCCGAGTAACTTTCTATGTGATTTTCAGAGAATTTTGTTTTGGTACCCTGGAATCCTCAAAAACCGTGTATTATACATTTCAATATGAGCCGTTCGGGAGGTAAATCGGACCCGTTTATTTTTCTCCTGTTTTTCAATCACGCGTCCGAGGTCATTTCAGGAGTTAACCTATTCGATTGAGTTTCAAATGATGAGGATTAAACGAGCATTAATCCATTTTTCACGATTATCCGAGGTTCGCAGAATGCTGGTTTATGGCATACAGGCACCCCCAAATGTCTTTCGTTGCTACTCAAATTTTGTGTGGCCGCTTTATCTGACCCAAAGAACTTTCTATGTGATTTGCAGAGAATTTTGTTCCGGGACCCTGGAATCCCAAAAAACCGTGTATTATACACTTCAATTTGAGCCGTTCGGGAGATCGTACCAGACCCAGTTTCTTTTTCTCCCGGTTTTTCTATCACGCGTCCGAGGTCATTTCAGGAGATAACCTATTCGATTCAGCCTCAAATAACGAGCATTAATCCATTTTTCACGATTATCCGAGGTTCAACAATGATGGTTTATGGCATACCGGCACCCCCAAATGTCTTCCGATGCTACTCAAATTTTGCGTAGCCGCTTTATCTGACCCGAGGAACTTTCTATGTGATTTCCTGAGAATTTTGTTCCGGGACCCTGGAATCCCCAAAAACCGTGTTTTTTACACTTCAATTTGAGTCGTTCGAGAGGTCGTACCGGACCCTGTTTCTTTTTCTCCCTGTTTTTCAATCACGCGTCCAAGGTCATTTCAGGAGTTAACCTATTCGATTCAGCCTCAAATAACGAGCATTAATATATTTTTCACGATTATCCGAGGTTCGACGAATGCTAGTTTATGGCATACCGGCACCCGCAAATGTCTTCCGTCGCTACTCAAATTTTGTGTGGCTGCTTTATCTAACCCGAGGAACTTTCTATGTGATTTACGGAGAATTTTGTTCCGGGACCCTGGAATCCAAAAAAAACTTCAATTTGAGCCGTTCGGGAGGTCGTACCGGACCCAGTTTCTTTTTCTTCCGGTTTTTCTATCACGCGTCCGAGGTCATTTCAGGAGTTAACATATTCGATTCAGCCTCAAATAACGAGCATTAATACATTTTTCACGATTATTCGAGGTTCAACAATGATGGTTTATGGCACACCAAAGACCCACAAATGTCTTCCGTTGCTACTCAAATTTTGCGTGGCCGCTTTATCCGACCCGAGGAACTTTCTATGTGATTTCCGGAGAATTTTTATCCAGGGACCCCGGAATGTCGAAAAACCGTGTATTATACACTTCAATTTCGATCGTTCGGGAGGTAAATCGGACCCTAATTCATTTTCTCTCTGTTTTTCAATCACGCGTCCGCGGTCATTTCAAGAGTTAACCTATTCGATTCAGCCTCAAATAACGAGCATTAAACGAGCATTAATACATTTTTCACGATTATCCGAGGTTCGACGAATGCTTGTTTATGGCATACCGGCACCACCAAATGTCTTCCGTTGCTACTCAAATTTTGTGTGGCCGCTTTATCTGACCCAAGGAAATTTTTATGTGATTTCGGAGAATTTTGTTAGGAAGCCCGGAATCCCAAAAAAAAACCGTGTATTATACACTTCAATTTGAGCCTTGGGAGGTCGAACGGACCCGCTTATTTTTCTCCCTGTTTCTCAATCACGCGTGTGAGGTCATTTCAGGAGTTAACCTATTTGATTCAGCCTGAAATAACGAGCATTAATACATTTTTCACGATTATCCGAGATTCGACGAATGCTGGTTTATGGCATACCAGCACCCCCAAATGTCTTCCGTTGCTACTAAAATTTTGCGTGGCCGCTTTATCTGACCCGAGGAACTTTCTATGTGATTTCCGGAGAATTTTGTTCGGGACTCGAAATCCCAAAAACCGTGTATAATACACTTCAATTTGAGCCGTTCGGGAGGTAAACAGGACCCTGTTTGTTTTTCTCCGTGTTTTTCAATTACGCGTCCGAGGTCATTTTAGGAGTTAACCTATTCGATTCAGCCTCAAATAACGAGCATTAAACGAGCATTAATACATTTTCATTATTATCCGAGGTTCGACGAATACTGATTTATGGTATACCGGCACCCCCAAATGTCTTTCGTTGCTACTCAAATTTTGCGTGGCCGCTTTATCTGACCCGAGGAACTTTCTATGTGATTTCCGGAGAATTTTTTTCCGGGACGCTGCAATCCCGAAAAACCGTGTATTATACACTTCAATCTGAGCCGTTCAGGAGGTCGTAAAGGACCCTGTTTCTTTTTCTCCCTGTTTTTCAATCACGCATCCAAGTTCTTTTCAGGAGTTAACTTATTCGATTCAGCCTCAAATAACGAGCATTAAACGAGCATTAATCCATTTTTCACGATTATCAGATCCGAGAAAGTTTCTATGTCATTTCCGGAGAATTTTGTTCCGGGACTCTGGAATCCCAAAAAACCGTGTATTATACACTTCAATTAAAGCCGTTCGGGAGGTCGTACCGGACCCAGTTTCTTTTTCTCCCGATTTTTCTATCACACGCCCGAGGTCATTTCAGGAATTAACCTTTTCGATTCAGCCTCAAATAACGTGCATTAAACGAGTATTAATACATTTTCATGATTATTCAACGTTCAACAATGATGGTTTATGGCATACCGGCACCCACAAATGTCTTCCGTTGCCACTCAAATTTTGCGTGGTCGCTTTATCTGACCCGAGGAACTTTTATGTGATTTAGGAGAATTTTTATCCGGGACCCTAGAATCGAGAAAAACCGTGTATTATACACTTCAATTTCAGCCGTTCGGGAGGTCGTATCGGACCCGTTTCATTTTCTCTCTGTTTTTCAATCACGCGCCCGCGGTCATTTCAGGAGTTAACCTATTCGATTCAGCCTCAAATAACGAGCATTAAACGAGCATTAATACATTTTTCACGATTATCCGAGGTTCGACGAATGCTGGTTTATGGCATACCGGCACCCCCAAATGTCTTCCGTTGCCACTCAAATTTTGTGTGGCCGCTTTATTTGGCCCGAGAAACTTTCTATGTGATTTCCGGAGAATTTTGTTCCGGGAACGTGGAATCCCAAAAAACCGTGTATTATACACTTCAATTTGAGTCGTTCCGGAGGTCATACCGGACCCTGTGTTTTTTTCCTTGTTTTTCAATCACACGTTCGAGGTCATTTCAGGAGTTAACTTATTCGATTCAGCCTCAAATAACGAGCTTTAGTACATTTTTCACGATTATCCGAGATTCGACGAATGCTGGTTTATGGCATACCGGCACCCCAAATGTCTTCCGTTGCTACTCAAATTTTGCGTGGCCGCTTTATCTGACCCGAGAAACTTTCTATGTGATTTTCGGAGAATTTTGTTCCGGGACCCTGGAATCCCAATAAACCGTGTATTATACACTTCAATTTGAGCCGTTCAGGAGGTCGCAACGGACCCTGTTTCTTTTTCTCCCTATTTTTCAATCACGCGTCCGAGTTCATTTCAGGAGTTAACTTATTCGATTCAGCCTCAAATAACGAGCATTAAACGAGCATTAATCCATTTTCACGATTATCCGAGGTTCGACGAATCTTTGGTTTATGGCATACCTAAGCACCCCTAAATGTCTTCCGTTGCTACTCAAATTTTGTGTGGCCGCTTTATCAGACCCGAGGAAGTTTCTATGTCATTTCGGAGAATTTTGTTCCGGGACCCTGGAATCCCAAAAAACCGTGTATTATACACTTCAATTTTAGCCGTTCGGGAGGTTGTGCCGGGCCCTGTTTCTTTTTATCCATGTTTTTCAATCACGCGTCCGCGATCATTTCAGGAGTTAACCTATTCGATTCAGCCTCAAATAACGAGAATTAATACATTTTTCACGATTATCTAAGGTTCGACGAATGCTGGTTTATGGCATACCGGCACTCCCAAATGTCATCCGTTGCTACTCAAGTTTTGTGCGGCTGCTTTATCTAACCCGAGGAACTTTCTATGTGATTTCCGGAGAATTTTGTTCCAGGACTTTGGAATCCCAAAAACCTTCAATTAGAGCCGTTCGGGAGGTCGTACCGGACCCAGTTTCTTTTTCTCCCGGTTTTTCTATCACACGCCCGAGATCATTTCAGGAGTTAACCTATTCGATTCAGCCTCAAATAACGAGCATTAAACGAGTATTATTACATTTTCATCATTATTCGAGGTTCAACAATGATGGTTTATGGCATACCGGCACCCACAAATGTCTTCCGTTGCCACTCAAATTTTGCGTGGCCGCTTTATCTGACCCGAGGAACTTTTTATGTGATTTCCGGAGAATTTATTTCAGGACCCCGGAATCCCGAAAAACCGTGTATTATATACTTCAATTTGTGCCGTTCGGGAGGTCGTACGGACCCCTTTTTTTTTTCTCCTGTTTTTCAATCATGCGTCCGAGGTCATTTCAGGATTTAACCTATTCGATTCAAACTGAAATAACGAGCATTAATACATTTTTCACGATTATCCGAGGTCCGACGAATCTTTGGTTTATGGCATACCGGCATCCCCAAATGTCTTCCGTTGCTACTGAAAGTTTGCGTGGCCGCTTTATCGACCGGATGAATTTTCTATGTGATTTCCGGAGAATTTTGTTCCGGGACCTTGGAATCCCGAAAAACCGTGTTTTATACACTTCAATTTGAGCCGTTCGGGAGGTCGTACCGGACCTGTTTCTTTTTCTCCCTGTTTTTCAATCACGCGTCCGAGCTCATTTCAGGAGTTAACCTGTTCGATTCAGCCTCAAATAACGAGCATTAAACGAGCATTAATACATTTTTCACGATTATCCGAAATTCAACAATGATGGTTTTATGGCATACCGGTACCCCCAAATGTCTTCCGTTGCTACTCAAATTTTACGTGGTCGCTTTATCTGACCAGATGAATTTTCTATGTGATTTCCGAAGAATTTTGTTCCGGGACCTTGGAATCCCGAAAAATCGTGTTTTATACACTTCAATTTGAGCCGTTCGGGAGGTCAATGCAGGACCACGTTTCTTTTTCTCTCTGTTTTTCAATCACGCGTCCGCGATCATTTCAGGAGTTAACCAGTTCGATTCAGCCTCAAATAACGAGCATTAAACGAGCATTAATACATTTTTCACGATTATCCGAAATTCAACAATGATGGTTTATGGCATACCGGTACCCCCAAATGTCTTCCGTTGCTACTCAAATTTTACGTGGCCGCTTTATCTGACCAAATGAAATTTCAATGTGATTTCCGGAGAATTTTGTTCCGGGACCCTGGAATCCCCAAAAACCGTGTATTATACACTTCAATTTGAGCCGTTCGAGAGGTCGTACCGGACCGTGTTTCTTTTTCTCCCTATTTTTCAATCACGCGTCCGAGGTCATTTCAGGAGTTAACCTATTTGGTTCACCCTCAAATAACGAGCATTAATACATTTTTCACGAATATCCGAGGTTCGACGAATGTTGGTTTATGTCATACCGGTACCCTTAAATGTCTTCCGTTGCTACTCAAATTTTGTGTGGCCTCTTTATCTGACCCGAGGAACTTTCTATGTGATTTCCGTAGAATTTTGTTCCGGGACCCTGGAATCCCGAAAAACCGTGTATTATATACTTCAATTTGAGCCGTTCGGGAGGTCGTACCGGACCCTGTTTCTTTTTCTCCCGGTTTGTCTATCACGCGTCCGAGGTCATTTCAGGAGTTAACCTATTCGATTCAGCCTCAAATAACGAGCATTAATCCATTTTTCACGATTATCCGAGGTTCAACAATAATGGTTTATGGCATACCGGCACCCCCAAATGTCTTCCGTTGCTACTCAAATTTTGCGTAGCCGCTTTATCTGACCCGAGGACCTTTCTATGTGATTTCCGGAGAATTTTGTTCCGGGACCCGGAAACCCGAAAACCGTGTATTATACACTTCAATTTGAGCCGTTCGAGAGGTCGTACCGGACCCTGTTTCTTTTTCTCCCTATTTTTCAATCACGCGTCCGAGGTCATTTCAGGAGTTAACCTATTAGGTTCACCCTCAAATAACGAGCATTAATAAATTTTTCACGATTATCCGAGGTTCGACGAATGCTGGTTCATGTCATACCGGCACCCTTAAATGTCTTCCGTTGCTACTCAAATTTTGTGTTAGCTCTTTATCTGACCCGAGGAACTTTCTATGTGATTTTCGTAGATTTTTGTTCCGGGACCCTGGAATCCCGAAAAACCGTGTATTATATACTTCAATTTGCGCCGTTCGGGAGGTCGTACAGGACCCTGTTTCTTTTTCTCCCGGTTTTTCTATCACGCGTCCGAGGTCATTTCAAAAGTTAACCTATTCGATTCAGCCTCAAATAACGAGCATTAATCCATTTTTCACGATTATCCGAGGTTCAACAATAATGGTTTATGGCATACCGGCACCCCCAAATGTCTTCCGTTGCTGCTCAAATTTTGCGTAGCCGCTTTATCTGACCCGAGGAACTTTCTATGTGATTTCCGGAGAATTTTATTCCGGGACCCTGGAATCCCCAAAAACCGTGTATTATACACTTCAATTTGAGCCGTTCGAGAGGTCGTACCGGACCCTGTTTCTTTTTTTCCCTATTTTTCAATCACGCGTCCGAGGTCATTTCAGGAGTTAACCTATTTGGTTCACCCTCAAATAACGAGCATTAATACATTTTTCACGATTATCCGAGGTTCGACGAATGCTGGTTTATGTCATACCGGCACCCTTAAATGTCTTCCGTTGCTACTCAAATTTTGTGTGGCCTCTTTATCTGATCCGAGGAAATTTCTATGTGATTTCCGTAGAATTTTGTTCCGGGACCCTGGAATCCCGAAAAACCGTGTATTATATACTTCAATTTGAGCCGTTCGGGAGATCGTACCGGACCATGTTGCTATTTCTCCCTATTTTTCAATCACGCGTTCGAGGTCATTTCAGGAGTTAACCTATTCGATTCAGCCTCAAAAAACGAGCATTAATACATTTTTCACGATTATCCGAGGTTCGACGAATGCTGGTTTATGGTATACCGGCACCCCCAAATGTCTTCCGTTGCTACTCAAATATTGCGTGGCCGCTTTATCTGACCCGAGGAACTTTCTATGTGATTTTCGGAGAATTTTGTTTTGGTACCCTGGAATCCTCAAAAACCGTGTATAATACATTTCAATATGAGCCGTTCGGGAGGTCGTACCGGACCTTGTTTCTTTTTCTGCTTGTTTTTCAATCACGCGTCTGAGGTCATTTCAGGAGTTATCCTATTCGATTGAGTTTCAAATAACGAGCATTAAACGAGCATTAATCCATTTTTCACGATTATCCGAGGTTCGCAGAATGCTGGTTTATGGCATACAGGCACCCCCAAATGTCTTTCGTTGCTACTCAAATTTTGTGTGGCCGCTTTATCTGACCCAAAGAACTTTCTATGTGATTTGCAGAGAATTTTGTTCCGGGACCCTGGAATCCCAAAAAACCGTGTATTATACACTTCAATTTGAGCCGTTCGGGAGATCGTACCAGACCCTGTTTCTTTTTCTCCCTGTTTTTCAATCACGTGTCCGAGGTCATTTCAGAAGTTAACCTATTCGATTCAGCCTCAAATAACGAGCATTAATCCATTTTTCACGATTATCCGAGGTTCAACAATGATGGTTTATGGCATACCGGCACCCCCAAATGTCTTCCGTTGCTAATCAAATTTTGCGTAGCCGCTTTATCTGACCCGAGGAACTTTCTACGTGATTTCCGGAGAATTTTGTTCCGGGACCATGGAATCCCCAAAAACCGTGTATTTTACACTTCAATTTAAGTCGTTCGAGAGGTCGTACCGGACCCTGTTTCTTTTTCTCCCTGTTTTTCAATCACGTGTCCGAGGTCATTTCAGAAGTTAACCTATTCGATTCAGCCTCAAATAACGAGCATTAATACATTTTTCACGATTATCCGAGGTTCGACGAATGCTAGTTTATGGCATACCGGCACCCCCAAATGTCTTCCGTCGCTACTCAAATTTTGTGTGGCTGCTTTATCTAACCCGAGGAACTTTCTATGTGATTTCCGGAGAATTTTGTTCCGGGACCCTGGAATCCCAAAAAACCTTCAATTTGAGCCGTTCGGGAGGTCGTACCGAACCCAGTTTCTCTTTCTCCCGGTTTTTCTATCACGCGTCCGAGGTCATTTTAGGAGTTAACATATTCGATTCAGCCTCAAATAACGAGCATTAATACATTTTTCACGATTATTCGAGGTTCAACAATGATGGTTTATGGCATACCAGCACCCACAAATGTCTTCCGTTGCTACTCAAATTTTGCGTGGCCGCTTTATCTGAACCGAGGAACTTTTTATGTGATTTCCGGAGAATTTTTATCCGGGACCCTGGAATCTCGAAAAACCGTGTATTATACAATTCAATTTCAGTCGTTCGGGAGGTCGTACCGGACCCTGTTTCATTTTCTCTCTGTTTTTCAATCACGCGTCCGCGGTCATTTCAGGAGTTAACCTATTCGATTCAGCCTCAAATAACGAGCATTAAACGAGCATTAATACATTTTTCACGATTATCCGAGGCCGACGAATGCTGGTTTATGGCATACCGGCATCCCCAAATGTCTTCCGTTGCTACTGAAATTTTGCGTGGCCGCTTTATCTGACCAGATGAATTTTCTATGTGATTTCCGGAGAATTTTGTTCCGGGACCTTGGAATCCCGAAAAACCGTGTTTTATACACTTCAATTTGAGCCGTTCGGGAAGTCGTACCGGACCCTGTTTCTTTTTCTCTCTGTTTTTCAATCACGTGTCCGCGGTCATTTCAGGAGTTAACCTGTTCGATTCAGCCTCAAATAACGAACATTAAACGAGCATTAATCCATTTTTCATTATTATCCGAAATTCAACAATGCTGATTTATGGCATACCGGTACCCCCAAATGTCTTCCGTTTCTACTCAAATTTTACGTGGCCGCTTTATCTGACCAGATGAATTTTCTATGTGATTTCCGGAGAATTTTGTTCCGGGAACGTGGAATCCCGAAAAACCGTGTATTATACACTTCAATTTGAGCCGTTCCGGAGGTCATACCGGACCCTGTTCTTTTTCTCCTTGTTTTTTAATCACACGTTTGAGGTCATTTCACGGGGTTAACCTATTCGATTCAGCCTCAAATAACGAGCTTTAGTACATATTTCACGATTATCCGAGATTCGACGAATGCTGGTTTATGGCATACCGGCACCCCAAATGTCTTCCGTTGCTACTAAAATTTTGCGTGGCCGCTTTATCTGACCCGAGAAACTTTCTATGTGATTTTCGGAGAATTTTGTTCCGGGACCCTGGAATCCCAATAAACCGTGTATTATAAACTTTAATTTGAGCCGTTCAGGAGGTCGCAACGGACCCTGTTTCTTTTTCTCCCTATTTTTCAATCACGCGTCCGAGTTCATTTCAGGAGTTAACTTATTCGATTCAGCCTCAAATAACGAGCATTAAACGAGCATTAATCCATTTTCACGATTATCCGAGGTTCGACGAATGCTGGTTTATGGCATACCGGCACCCCTAAATGTCTTCCGTTGCTACTCAAATTTTGTGTGGCCACTTTATCTGACCCGAGGAAGTTTCTATGTCATTTCCGGAGAATTTTGTTCCGGGACCCTGGAATCCCAAAAAACCGTGTATTATACACTTCAATTTGAGCCGTTCGGGATGTTGTGCCGGGCCCTGTTTCTTTTTATCCCTGTTTTTCAATCACGCGTCCGCTATTATTTCAGGAGTTAACCTATTCGATTCAGCCTCAAATAACGAGAATTAATACATTTTCACGATTATCCGAGGTTCGACGAATGCTGGTTTATGGTATTCCGGCACCCCCAAATGTCATCCGTTGCTACTCAAATTTTGTGCGGCCGCTTTATCTAACCCGAGGAACTTTCAATGTGATTTCCGGAGAATTTTCTTCTAGGACCCTGGAATCCCAAAAACCTTCAATTAGAGCCGTTCGGGAGGTCGTACCGGACCCAGTTTTCTTTTCTCCCGGTTTTTCTATCATACGCCCGAGGTCATTTCAGGAGTTAACCTATTCGATTCAGCCTGAAATAACGAGCATTAAACGAGTATTAATACATTTTCATGATTATTCGAGGTTCAACAATGATGGTTTATGGCATACCGGCACCCACAAATGTCTTCCTTTGCTACTAAAATTTTGCGTGGCCGCTTTATCTGACCCGAGGAACTTTTTATGTGATTTCCGGAGAATTTTTATCCGGGACCCTGGAATCCAGAAAAACCGTGTATTATACACTTCAATTTCAGCCGTTCGGGAGGTCGTACCGGACCCTGTTTCTTTTTCTCTCTGTTTTTCAATCACGCGTCCGCGATCATTTCAGGAGTTAACCAGTTCGATTCAGCCTCAAATAACGAGCATTAAACGAGCATTAATACATTTTTCACGATTATCCGAGGTTCGACGAATGCTGGTTTATGGCATACCGGCACTCCCAAATGTCTTCCGTTGCCACTCAAATTTTGTGTGGCCGCTTTATCTGACCTAAGAAACTTTTTATGTGATTTCCGGAGAATTTATTTCCAGGACCCTGGAATCCCGAAAAACCGTGTATTATATACTTCAATTTGTGCCGTTTGGGAGGTCGTACCG
This sequence comes from Silene latifolia, assembly GCF_048544455.1. Lineage (NCBI taxonomy): Eukaryota > Viridiplantae > Streptophyta > Magnoliopsida > Caryophyllales > Caryophyllaceae > Silene > Silene latifolia. The sequence goes on from NW_027413312.1 coordinate 54,635, forward strand.
GACCCTGTTTTTTTTTCTCCCTGTTTTTCAATCATGCGTCCGAGGTAATTTCAGGATTTAACCTATTCGATTCAGCCTGAAATAACGAGCATTAATACATTTTTCACGATTATACGAGGTCCGACGAATGCTGGTTTATGGCATACCGGCATCCCTAAATGTCTTCCGTTGCTACTGAAATTTTGCGTGGCCGCTTTATCTGACCAGATGAATTTTCTATGTGATTTCCGGAAAATTTTGTTCCGGGACCTTGAAATCACGAAAAACCGTGTTTTATACACTTCAATTTGAGCCGTTCGGGAGGTCGTACCGGACCCTGTTCCTTTTTCTCTCTGTTTTTCAATCACGCATCCGCGGTCATTTCAGGAGTTAACCTGTTCGATTAAACCTCAAATAACGAGCATTAATACATTTTCACGATTATCCGAGGTTCGACGAATGCTGGTTTATGGCATACCGGCATCCCCAAATGTCTTCCGTTGCTACTCAAATTTTACGTGGCCGCTTTATCTGACCAAATGAAATTTCAATGTGATTTCCGGAGAATTTTGTACCGAGACCTTGGAATCCCGAAAAACCGTGTTTTATACACATTAATTAGAGCCGTTCGGGAGATCGTACCGCACCGAGTTTCTTTTTCTCTTTGTTTTTCAATCATGCGTCCGCGGTCATTTCAGGAGTTAACCTATTCGATTCAGCCTCAAATAACAAGCATTAATACATTTTTCACGATTATCCGAGTTTCAACAATTATGGTTTATGGCATACCGGCACCCCCAAATGTCTTCCGTTGCTACTAAAATTTTACGTGGCCGCTTTATCTGACCAGATGAACTTTCTATGTGATTTCCGGAGAATTTTGTTCCGGGACCTTGGAATCCCGAAAAACCGTGTTTTATATACACTTCAATTTGAGCCGTTCAGGAGATCGTACCGGACCCAGTTTCCTTTTCACCCGGTTTTTCTATCACGTGTCCGAGGTCATTTGAGGAGTTAATCTACTCGATTCAGCCTCAAATAACGAGCATTAATCCATTTTTCACGATTATCCGAGATTCAACAATGATGGTTTATGGCATACCGGCACCCAAAAATGTCTTCTGTTGGTACTCAAATTTTGCATGGCCGCTTTATCTGACATGAGGAACTTTCTATGTGATTTCCGGAGAATTTTGTTCCGGGACCCTGGAATCTAGAAAAACCGTGTATTATAATACACTTCAATTTGAGCCGTTCGGGAGATCGTACCGGATCTAGTTTCTTTTTCTCCAGGTTTTCTATCACGCGTTCGTGGTCATTTCAGGAGTTAACCTATTCGATTCACCCTCAAATAACGAGCATTAATCCATTTTTCACGATTATCCGAGGTTTAACAATGATGGTTTATGGCATACCGGCACCCAAAAATGTCTTCCGTTGCTACTCAAATTTTGCGTGGCCGCTTTATCTGATCTGAAGAACTTTCTATGTGATTTCCGGAGAATTTTGTTCCAGGACCCTGGAATCCCTAAAAACCGTGTATTATACACTTCAATTTGAGCCGTTCGGGAGGTCGTACCGGACCATGTTTCTTTTTCTCTCTGTTTTTCAATCACGCGTCCGCGGTCATTTCAGGAGTTAACTTATTCGATTCAGCCTCAAATAACGAGCATTAAACGAGCATTAATACATTTTTCACGATTATCCGAGATTCAACGAATGCTGGTTTATGGCATACCGGCACACCCAAATGTCTTCCGTTGCTACTCAAATTTTGTGTGGCCGCTTTATCTGACTTAAGGAATTTTCTATGTGATTTGCGGAGAATTTTGTTCCGGGACCCTGGAATCCCGAAAAACCGTGTATTATACACTTCAATTTGAGCCGTTCGGGAGGTCGATCAGGACCTGTTTCTTTTTCTCCCTGTTTTTCAATCACGCGTCCGCGGTCATTTCAGGAGTTAACCTATTATATTCAGCTTCAAATAACGAGCATTAATCCATTTTTCACGATTATCCGAGGTTTAACAATGATGGTTTATGGCATACCGGCACCCAAAAATGTCTTCCGTTGCTACTCAAATTTTGCGTAGCCGCTTTATCTGATCTGAAGAACTTTCTATGTGATTTCCGGAGAATTTTGTTCCGGGACCCTGGAATCCCGTAAAACCGTGTATTATACACTTCAATTTGAGCCGTTCGGAGGTCGTACCGGACCCTGTTTATTTTTCTCTCTGTTTTTCAATCACGCGTCCGCGGTCATTTCAGGAGTTAACCTATTCGATTCAGCCTCAAATAACGAGCATTAAACGAGCATTATTACATTTTTCACGATTATCCGAGATTCAACGAATGCTGGTTTATGGCATAGCGGCACACCCAAATGTCTTCCGTTGCTACTCAAATTTTGTGTGGCCGCTTTATCTGACTTAAGGAATTTTCTATGTTATTTCCGGAGAATTTTGTTTCGGGACCCTAGAATCCCGGAAAACCGTGTATTATACACTTCAATTTGAGCTGTTCGGGAGATCGTACCAGACCCAGTTTCTTTTTCTCCCAGTTTTCTATCACGCGTCCGAGGTCATTTCAGAAGTTAACCAATTAGATTCAGCCTCAAATAACGAGCATTAAACGAGCATTAATCCATTATTCACGATTATCCGAGGTTCAACAATGATGGTTTATGGCGTAACGGCACCCCCAAATGTCTTCTGTTGCTACTCAAATTTTGGGTGGCAGCTTTATCTGACCCGAGGAACTTTCTATGTGATTTCAGAGAATTTTGTTCCGGGACTCTGGAATCCCGAAAAACCGTGTATTATACACTTCAATTTGAGCCGTTCGGGAGGTCGTACCGGACCTGTTTTTTTATCTCCCTGTTTTTCAATCACGCGTCCGCGGTCATTTCAGGAGTTAACCTATTCGATTCAGCCTCAAATAACGAGCATTAATACATTTTTCACGATTATCCGAGTTTTAAAAATGATGGTTTATGGCATACCGACACCCCCAAATGTCTTCCGTTGCTACTCAAATTTTGTGTGGCAGCTTTATCTGACCAGAGGAACTTTCTATGTGATTTCCGGATAATTTTGTTCTGGGACCCTGGAATCCCGAAAAACCGTGTATTATACACTTCAATTTGAGCCGTTCGGGAGGTCGTACCTGACCCTGTTTCTTTTTCTCCCTGTTTTTCAATAACATGTCCGCGGTCATTTCAGGAGTTAACCTATTCGATTCAGCCTCAAATAACGAGCATTAAACGAGTATTAATACATTTTTCACGATTATCCGAGGTTCGACGAATGGTGGTTTATGGCATACCGACACCCCCAAATGTCTTCCGTTGCTACTCAAATTTTGTGTGCCCCCTTCATCTGACCCAAGTAATTTTCTATGTGATTTCCGTAGAATTTTGTTTCGGGACCCTAGAATTCCGGAAAACCGTGTATTATACACTTCAATTAGAGCCGTTCGGGAGATCGTACCTGACCCAGTTTCTTTTTCTCCCGGTTTTCTATCTCGCGTCCGAGGTTATTTTAGGAGTTAACCTATTCAATTCAGCCTCAAATAACGAGCATTAATCCATTATTCACGATTATCCAAGGTTCAACAATGATGGTTTATGGCATACCGACACCCCCAAATGTCTTCCGTTGCTACTCAAATTTTGGGTGGCAGCTTTATCTGACCCGAGGAACTTTCTATGTGATTTCCGGAGAATTTTGTTCCGGGACCCTGGAATCCTGAAAAACCGTGTATTATTATACACTTAAATTTGAGCCGTTCGGGAGGTCGTACCGGACCCTATTTCTTTTTTCCCTGTATTTCAATCACGCGTCTGAGGTCATTTCAGGAGTTAACCTATTCGATTCAGCCTGAAATAACGAGCATTAATAAATTTTTCACGATTATCCGAGATTCGACGAATGCTGGTTTTTGGCATACCAGCACCCCAAAATTTCTTCCGTTGTTACTCAAATTTTGCGTGGCCGCTTTATCTGACTCGAGGAACTTTTTATGTGATTTCCGGAGAATTTTAGTCCGGGACTCTGGAATTCCGAAAAACCGTGTATTATACACTTCAATTTGAGCCGTTCGGGAGGTCGTACCGGACCCTGTTTCTTTTTCTCCCGGTTTTTCAATCACGCGTCCGCGGTCATTTCAGGAGTTAACCTATTCGATTCAGCCTCAAATAACGAGCATTAATACATTTTTCACGATTATCCGAGTTTTAAAAATGATGGTTTATGGCATACCGACACCCCCAAATGTCTTCCGTTGCTACTCAAATTTTGTGTGGCAGCTTTATCTCGACTGCAGGAGGAACTTTCTATGTGATTTCCGGATAATTTTGTTCGGGACCCCGGAATCCCGAAAAACCGTGTATTATACACTTCAATTTGAGCGGTTCGGGAGGTCGTACTGACCACTGTTTCTTTTTCTCCTGTTTTTCAATCACGTGTCCGCGGTCATTTCAGGAGTTAACCTATTCGATTCAGCCTCAAATAACGAGCATTAAACGAGTATTAATACATTTTTCACGATTATCCGAGGTTCGACGAATGGTGGTTTATGGCATACCGACACCCCCAAATGTCTTCCGTTGCTACTCAAATTTTGGGTGGCAGCTTTATCTGACCCGAGGAACTTTCTATGTGATTTCCGGAGAATTTTGTTCTGGGACCCTGGAATCCCGAAAAACCGTGTATTATACACTTCAATTTGAGCCGTTCGGGAGGTCGTACCAGACCCTGTTTCTTTTTCTCCCTGTTTTTCAATCACGTGTCCGCGGTCATTTCAGGAGTTAACCTATTCGATTCAGCCTCAAATAACGAGCATTAATCCATTATTCACGATTATCCAAGGTTCAACAATGATGGTTTATGGCATACCGACACCCCCAAATGTCTTCCGTTGCTACTCAAATTTTGGGTGGCAGCTTTATCTGACCCGAGGAACTTTCTATGTGATTTCCGGAGAATTTTGTTCCGGGACCCTAGAATCCCTAAAAACCCTGTATTATTATACACTTCAATTTGAGCCGTTCGGGAGGTCGTACCGGACCCTAATTCTTTTTCTCCCTGTTTTTCAATAACGCGTTCGAGGTCATTTCAGGAGTTAACCTATTCGATTCAGCCTGAAGTAACGAGCATTAAACGAGCATTAATACATTTTTCACGATTATCCGAGGTTCGACGAATGCTGGTTTTTGGCATACCGGCACCCCCAAATTTCTTCCGTTGCTACTCAAATTTTGTGTGGCCGCTTCATCTGACCCAAGTAATTTTCTATGTGATTTCCGGAGAATTTTGTTCCGGGACTCTGAAATTCCGGAAAACCGTGTATTTTACAATTCAATTTGAGCCGTTCGGGAGGTCGTACCGGACCCTGTTTCTTTTTCTCTCTGTTTTTCAATCACGCGTCCGCGGTCATTTCAGGAGTTAACCTATTCGATTCAGCCTCAAATAACGAGCATTAAACGAGCATTAATACATTTTTCACGATTATCCGAGGTTCGACGAATGGTGGTTTATGGCATACCGACACACCCAAATGTCTTCCGTTGCTACTCAAATTTTGTGTGGCCGCTTCATCTGACCCAAGTAATTTTCTATGTGATTTCCGTAGAATTTTGTTTCAGGACCCTAGAATTCCGGAAAACCGTGTATTATACACTTCAACATGAGCCGTTCGGGAGATCGCGACCCGATTTCTTTTTCTCCCGGTTTTCTATCTCGCGGCCGAGGTCATTTTAGGAGTTAACCTATTCGATTCAGCCTCAAATAACGAGCATTAAACGAGCATTAATCCATTATTCCAGATTATCCAATGTTCAACAATGATGGTTTATGGCATACCGACACCCCCAAATGTCATCCGTTGCTACTCAAATTTTGGGTGGCAGCTTTATCTGACCCGAGGAACTTTCTATGTGATTTCCGGAGAATTTTGTTCCGGGACCCTGGAATCCCGAAAAACCGTGTATTATTATACACTTCAATTTGAGCCGTTCGGGAGGTCGTACCGGACCCTATTTCCTTTTCTCCCTGTTTTTCAATCACGCGTTCGAGGTCATTTCAGGAGTTAACCTATTCGATTCAGCCTCAAATAACGAGCATTAAACGAGCATTAATACATTTTTCACGATTATCCGAGGTTCGACGAATGGTGGTTTATGGCATACCGACACACCCAAATGTCTTCCGTTGCTACTCAAATTTTGTGTGGCCGCTTCATCTGACCCAAGTAATTTTCTATGTGATTTCCGTAGAATTTTGTTTCAGGACCCTAGAATTCCGGAAAACCGTGTATTATACACTTCAACATGAGCCGTTCGGGAGATCGTACCTGACCCAGTTTCTTTTTCTCCCGGTTTTTCTATCTCGCGGCCGAGGTCATTTTAGGAGTTAACCTATTCGATTCAGCCTCAAATAACGAGCATTAAACGAGCATTAATCCATTATTCCAGATTATCCAATGTTCAACAATGATGGTTTATGGCATACCGACACCCCCAAATGTCATCCGTTGCTACTCAAATTTTGGGTGGCAGCTTTATCTGACCCGAGGAACTTTCTATGTGATTTCTGGAGAATTTTGTTCCGGGACCCTGGAATCCCCAAAAACCGTGTATTATACACTTCAATTTGAGCCGTTCGAGAGGTCGTACCGGACCGTGTTTCTTTTTCTCCCTATTTTTCAATCACGCGTCCGAGGTCATTTCAGGAGTTAACCTATTTGGTTCACCCTCAAATAACGAGCATTAATAGATTTTCACGAATATCCGAGGTTCGACGAATGTTGGTTTATGTCATACCGGTACCCTAAAATGTCTTCCGTTGCTACTCAAATTTTGTGTGGCCTCTTTATCTAACCCGAGGAACTTTCTATGTGATTTCCGTAGAATTTTGTTCCGGGACCCTGGAATCCCGAAAAACCGTGTATTATATACTTCAATTTGAGCCGTTCGGGAGGTCGTACCGGACCCTGTTTCTTTTTCTCCCGGTTTGTCCATCACGCGGCCGAGGTCATTTCAGGAGTTAACCTATTCGATTCAGCCTCAAATAACGAGCATTAATCCATTTTTCACGATTATCCGAGGTTCAACAATAATGGTTTATGGCATACCGGCACCCCCAAATGTCTTCCGTTGCTACTCAAATTTTGCGTAGCCGCTTTATCTGACCCGAGGAACTTTCTATGTGATTTCCGGAGAATTTTGTTCCGGGACCCTGGAAACCCCAAAAACCGTGTATCATACACTTCAATTTGAGCCGTTCGAGAGGTCGTACCGGACCCTGTTTCTTTTTCTCCCTATTTTTCAATCACGCGTCCGAGGTCATTTCAGGAGTTAACCGATTAGGTTCACCCTCAAATAACGAGCATTAATAAATTTTTCACGATTATCCGAGGTTCGACGAATGCTGGTTTATGTCATACCGGCACCCTTAAATGTCTTCCGTTGCTACTCAAATTTTGTGTTAGCTCTTTATCTGACCCGAGGAACTTTCTATGTGATTTCCGGAGAATTTTGTTCCGGGACCCTGGAATCCCGAAAAACCGTGTATTATTATACACTTCAATTTGAGCCGTTCGGGAGGTCGTACCGGACCCTATTTCTTTTTCTCCCTGTTTTTCAATCACGCGTTCGAGGTCATTTCAGGAGTTAACCTATTCGATTCAGCCTGAAGTAACGAGCATTAAACGAGCATTAATACATTTTTCACGATTATCCGAGGTTCGACGAATGGTGGTTTATGGCATACCGGCAACCCCAAATTTCTTCCGTTGCTACTCAAATTTTGTGTGGCCGCTTCATCTGACCCAAGTAATTTTCTATGTGATTTCCGTAGAATTTTGTTTCGGGACCCTAGAATTCCGGAAAACTGTGTATTATACACTTCAATTTGAGCCGTTCGGGAGGTCGTACCGGACCCTGTTTCTTTTTCTCTCTGTTTTTCAATCACATGTCCGCGGTCATTTCATGAATTAACCTATTCGAATCAGCCTCAAATAACGAGCATTAAACGAGCATTAATACATTTTTCACGATTATCCGAGGTTCGACGAATGGTGGTTTATGGCATACCGACACCCCCAAATGTCTTCCGTTGCTACTCAAATTTTGTGTGGCCGCTTCATCTGACCCAAGTAATTTTCTATGTGATTTCCGTAGAATTTTGTTTCGGGACCCTAGAATTCCGGAAAACCGTGTATTATACACTTCAATTTGAGCCGTTCGGGAGATCGTACACGACCCGTTTTTTTTTTTTCTTTTTCTCCCGGTTTTCTATCTCGCGTCCGAGGTCATTTTAGGAGTTAACCTATTCGATTCAGCCTCAAATAACGAGCATTAAACGAGCATTAATCCATGATTCACGATTATCCAAGGTTCAACAATGATGGTTTATGGCATACCGACACCCACAAATGTCTTCCGTTGCTACTCAAATTTTGGGTGGCAGCTTTATCTGACCCGAGGAACTTTCTATGTGATTTCCGGAGAATTTTGTTCCGGGACCCTGGAATCCTGAAAAACCGTGTATTATTATACACTTAAATTTGAGCCGTTCGGGAGGTCGTACCGGACCCTATTTCTTTTTCTCCCTGTTTTTCAATCACGCGTTCGAGGTCATTTCAGGAGTTATCCTATTCGATTCAGCCTGAAGTAACGAGCATTAATACATTTTTCACGATTATCCGAGGTTCGACGAATGCTGGTTTTTGGTATACCAGCACCCCCAAATTTCTTTCGTTGCTACTCAAATTTTACGTGGCCGCTTTATCTGACCCGAGGAACTTTTTATGTGATTTCCGGAGAATTTTAGTCCGGGACTCTGGAATTCCGAAAAACCGTGTATTATACACTTCAATTTGAGCCGTTCGGGAGGTCGTACCGGACCCTGTTTCTTTTTCTCCCTGTTTTTCAATCACGCGTCCGCGGTCATTTCAGGAGTTAACCTCTTCGATTCAGCCTCAAATAACGAGCATTAATACATTTTTCACGATTATCCGAGTTTTAAAAATGATGGTTTATGGCATACCGACACCCCCAAATGTCTTCCGTTGCTACTCAAATTTTGTGTGGCAGCTTTATCTGACCCGAGGAACTTTTTATGTGATTTCCGGACAATTTTGTTCCGGGACCCTGGAATCCAAAAAAACCGTGTATTATACACTTCAATTTGAGCCGCTCGGGAGGTCGTACCAGACCCTGTTTCTTTTTTTCCCTGTTTTTCAATCACGCGTCCACGGTCATTTCAGGAGTTAACCTATTATATTCAGCCTCAAATAACGAGCATTAATCCATTTTTCACGATTATCCGAGGTTTAACAATGATGGTTTATGGCATACCGGCACCCAAAAATGTCTTCCGTTGCTACTCAAGTTTTGCGTGGCCGCTTTATCTGATCTGAAGAACTTTCTATGTGATTTCCGGAGAATTTTGTTCCGGGACCCTGGAATCCCGAAAGACCGTGTATTATACACTTCAATTTGAGCCGTTCGGGAGGTCGTACCGGACCCTGTTTCTTTATCTCCCTGTTTTTCTATCACGCGTCCGAGGTCATTTCAGGAGTTAACATATTCGATTCAGCCTCAAATAACGAGCATTAATACATTTTTCACGATTATTCGAGGTTCAACAATGATGGTTTATGGCATACCATCACCCACAAATGTCTTCCGTTGCTACTCAAATTTTGCGTGGCCGCTTTATCTGACCCGAGGAACTTTTTATGTGATTTCAGGAGAATTTTTATCCGGGACCCTGGAATCTCGAAAAACCGTGTATTATACACTTCAATTTCAGTCGTTCGGGAGGTCGTACCGGACCCTAATTCGTTTTCTCTCTGTTTTTCAATCACGCGTTTGCGGTCGCTTCAAGAGTTAACCTATTCGATTCAGCCTCAAATAACTAGCATAAAACGAGCATTAAAACATTTTTCACGATTATCCGAGGTTCGACGAATGCTGGTTTATGGCATACCGGCACCACCAAATGTCTTCCGTTGCTACTCAAATTTTGTGTGGCCGCTTTATCTGACCCAAGGAAATTTTTATGTGATTTCGGAGAATTTTGTTAGGGACCCCGGAATCCCGAAAAAACCGTGTATTATACACTTCAATTTGAGCCTTCGGGAGGTCGAACCGGACCCTGCTTATTTTTCTCCCTGTTTCTCAATCACGCGTCTGAGGTCATTTCAGGAGTTAACCTATTCGATTCAGCCTGAAATAACGAGCATTAATACATTTTTCACGATTATCCGAGATTCGACGAATGCTGGTTTATGGCATACCAGCACCCCCAAATGTCTTCCGTTGCTACTAAAATTTTGCGTGGCCGCTTTATCTGACCCGAGGAACTTTCTATGTGATTTCCGGAGAATTTTTTTCCGGGACTCTGAAATCCCGAAAAACCGTGTATAATACACTTCAATTTGAGCCGTTCGGGAGGTAAACTGGGACCCCGTTTGTTTTTCTCCGTGTTTTTTACATTACGCGTCCGAGGTCATTTTAGGAGTTAACCTATTCGATTCAGCCTCAAATAACGAGCATTAAACGAGCATTAATACATTTTCATTATTATCCGAGGTTCGACGAATGCTGATTTATGGTATACCGGCACCCCCAAATGTCTTTCGTTGCTACTCAAATTTTGCGTGGCCGCTTTATCTGACCCGAGGAACTTTCTATGTGATTTCCGGAGAATTTTTTTCCGGGACCCTGCAATCCCGAAAAACCGTGTATTATACACTTCAATCTGAGCCGTTCAGGAGGTCGTAAAGGACCCTGTTTCTTTTTCTCCCTGTTTTTCAATCACGCATCCGAGTTCTTTTCAGGAGTTAACTTATTCGATTCAGCCTCAAATAACGAGCATTAAACGAGCATTAATCCATTTTTCACGATTATCAGACCCGAGGAAGTTTCTATGTCATTTCCGGAGAATTTTGTTCCGGGACCCTGGAATCCCAAAAAACCGTGTATAATACACTTCAATTTGAGCCGTTCGGGAGGTTGTGCCGGGCCCTGTTTCTTTTTATCCCTGTTTTTCAATCACGCGTCCGCGATCATTTCAGGAGTTAACCTATTCGATTCAGCCTCAAATAACGAGAATTAATACATTTTTCACGATTATCCGAGGTTCGACGAATCTTTGGTTTATGGCATCCGGCACCCCAAATGTCATCCGTTGCTACTCAAATTTTGTGCGGCTGCTTTATCTAACCCGAGGAACTTTCTATGTGATTTCCGGAGAATTTTGTTCCAGGACTTTGGAATCCCAAAAACCTTCAATTAGAGCCGTTCGGGAGGTCGTACTGGACCCAGTTTCTTTTTCTCCCGATTTTTCTATCACACGCCCGAGGTCATTACAGAAGTTAACCTATTCGATAATGCCTGAAACAACGAGCATTAAACGAGTATTAATACATTTTCATGATTATTCAACGTTCAACAATAATGGTTTATAGCATACCGGCACCCACAAATGTCTTCCGTTGCCACTCAAATTTTGCGTGGCCGCTTTATCTGACCCGAGGAACTTTTTATGTGATTTCCGGAGAATTTTTATCCGGGACCCTGGAATCCAGAAAAACCGTGTATTATACACTTCAATTTCAGCCGTTCGGGAGGTCGTATCGGACCCGTTTCATTTTCTCTCTGTTTTTCAATCACGCGTCCGCGGTCATTTCGGGAGTTAACCTATTCGATTGAGTTTCAAATAACGAGCATTAAACGAGCATTAATCCATTTTTCACGATTATCCGAGGTTCGACGAATGCTGGTTTATGGCATACCGGCACCCCCAAATGTCTTCCGTTGCCACTCAAATTTTGTGTGGCCGCTTTATTTGGCCCGGGAAACTTTCTATGTGATTTCCGGAGAATTTTGTTCCGGGAACGTGGAATCCCAAAAAACCGTGTATTATACACTTCAATTTGATCCGTTCCGGAGGTCATACCGGACCCTGTTCTTTTTCTCCTTGTTTTTCAATCACACGTTCGAGGTCATTTCAGGAGTTAACCTATTCGATTCAGCCTCAAATAACGAGCTTTAGTACATTTTTCACGATTATCCGAGATTCGACGAATGCTGGTTTATGGCATACCGGCCCCCCAAATGTCTTCCGTTGCTACTCAAATTTTGCGTGGCCGCTTTATCTGAACCGAGAAAATTTTTATGTGACTTTCGGAGAATTTCGTTCCGGGACCCTGGAATCCCTATAAACCGTGTATTATACACTTCAATTTGAGCCGTTCAGGAGGTCGCAACGGACCCTGTTTCTTTTTTCTCCCTATTTTTCAATCACGCGTCCGAGTTCATTTCAGGAGTTAACTTATTCGATTCAGCCTCAAATAACGAGCATTAAACGAGCATTAATCCATTTTCACGATTATCCGAGGTTCGACGATTGCTGGTTTATGGCATACCGGCACCCCTAAATGTCTTCCGTTGCTACTCAAATTTTGTGTGGCCGCTTTATCAGACCCGAGGAAGTTTCTATGTCATTTCCGTAGAATTTTGTTCCGGGACCCTGGAATCCCAAAAAACCGTGTATTATATACTTCAATTTGAGCCGTTCGGGAGGTTGTGCCGGGCCCTGTTTCTTTTTATCCCTGTTTTTCAATCACGCGTCCGCGATCATTTCAGGAGTTAACCTATTCGATTTAGCCTCAAATAATGAGAATTAATACATTTTTCACGATTATCCGAGGTTCGACGAATGCTGGTTTATGGCATACCGGCACCCCCAAATGTCATCCGTTGCTACTCAAATTTTGTGCGGCTGCTTTATCTAACCCGAGGAACTTTCTATGTGATTTCCGGAGAATTTTGTTCCAGGACTTTGGAATCCCAAAAACCTTCAATTAGAGCCGTTCGGGAGGTCGTACCGGACCCATTTTCTTTTTCTCCCGGTTTTTATATCACACGCCCGAGATCATTTCAGGAGTTAACCTATTCGATTCAGCCTCAAATAACGAGCATTAAACGAGTATTAATACATTTTCATGATTATTCGAGGTTCAACAATGATGGTTTATGGCATACCGGCACCCACAAATGTCTTCCGTTGCCACTCAAATTTTGCGTGGCCGCTTTATCTGACCCGAGGAACTTTTTATGTGATTTCCGGAGAATTTATTTCCAGGACCCTGGAATCCCGAAAAACCGTGTATTATATACTTCAATTTGTGCCGTTCGGGAGGTCGTACCGGACCCTGGTTTTTTTTCTCCCTGTTTTTCAATCATGCGTCCGAGGTCATTTCAGGATTTAACCTATTCGATTCAGCCTGAAATAACGAGCATTAATACATTTTTCACGATTATCCGAGCTCCGACGAATGCTGGTTTATGGCATACCGGCATCCCCAAATGTCTTCCGTTGCTACTGAAATTTTGCGTGGCCTCTTTATCTGACCAGATGAATTTTCTATGTGATTTCCGGAGAATTTTGTTCCGGGACCTTGGAATCCCGAAAAACCGTGTTTTATACACTTCAATTTGAGCCGTTCGGGAGGTCGTACCGGACCCTGTTTCTTTTTCTCTCTGTTTTTCAATCACGTGTCCGCGGTCATTTCAGGAGTTAACCTGTTCGATTCAGCCTCAAATAACGAGCATTAAACGAGCATTAATACATTTTTCACGATTATCCGAAATTCAACAATGATGGTTTATGGCATACCGGTACCCCCAAATGTCTTCCGTTGCTACTCAAATTTTACAAGGTCGCTTTATCTGACCAGATGAATTTCCTATGTGATTTCCGAAGAATTTTGTTCCGGGACCTTGGAATCCCGAAAAACCGTGTTTTATACACTTCAATTTGAGCCGTTCGGGAGGTCGTACCGGACCCTGTTTGTTTTTCTCTCTGTTTTTCAATCACGCGTCCGCGATCATTTCAAGAGTTAACCTGTTCGATTCAGCCTCAAATAACGAGCATTAAACGAGCATTAATACATTTTTCACGATTATCCGAAATTCAACAATGATGGTTTATGGCATACCGGTACCCCCAAATGTCTTCCGTTGCTACTCAAATTTTACGTGGCCGCTTTATCTGACCAAATGAAATTTCTATGTGATTTCTGGAGAATTTTGTTCCGGGACCCTGGAATCCCCAAAAACCGTGTATTATACACTTCAATTTGAGCCGTTCGAGAGGTCGTACCGGACCGTGTTTCTTTTTCTCCCTATTTTTCAATCACGCGTCCGAGGTCATTTCAGGAGTTAACCTATTTAGTTCACCCTCAAATAACGAGCATTAATACATTTTTCACGAATATCCGAGGTTCGACGAATGTTGGTTTATGTCATACCGGTACCCTAAAATGTCTTCCGTTGCTACTCAAATTTTGTGTGGCCTCTTTATCTGACCCGAGGAACTTTCTATGTGATTTCCGTAGAATTTTGTTCCGGGACCCTGGAATCCCGAAAAACCGTGTATTATATACTTCAATTTGAGCCGTTCGGGAGGTCGTACCGGACCCTGTTTCTTTTTCTCCCGGTTTGTCCATCACGCGTCCGAGGTCATTTCAGGAGTTAACCTATTCGATTCAGCCTCAAATAACGAGCATTAATCCATTTTTCACGATTATCCGAGGTTCAACAATAATGGTTTATGGCATACCGGCACCCCCAAATGTCTTTCGTTGCTACTCAAATTTTGCGTAGCCGCTTTATCTGACCCGAGGAACTTTCTATGTGATTTCCGGAGAATTTTGTTCCGGGACCCTGGAAACCCCAGAAACCGTGTATCATACACTTCAATTTGAGCCGTTCGAGAGGTCGTACCGGACCCTGTTTCTTTTTCTCCCTATTTTTCAATCACGCGTCCGAGGTCATTTCAGGAGTTAACCTATTAGGTTCACCCTCAAATAACGAGCATTAATAAATTTTTCACGATTATCCGAGGTTCGACGAATGCTGGTTTATGTCATACTGGCACCCTTAAATGTCTTCCGTTGCTACTCAAATTTTGTGTTAGCTCTTTATCTGACCCGAGGAACTTTCTATGTGATTTCCGGAGAATTTTGTTCCGGGACCCTGGAATCCCGAAAAACCGTGTATTATATACTTCAATTTGAGCCGTTCGGGAGGTCGTACAGGACCCTGTTTCTTTTTCTCCCGGTTTTTCTATCACGCGTCCGAGGTCATTTCAGGAGTTAACCTATTCAATTCAGCCTCAAATAACGAACATTAATCCATTTTTCACGATTATCCGAGGTCATTTCATGGTTTATGGCATACCGGCACCCCCAAATGTCTTCCGTTGCTGCTCAAATTTTGCGTAGCCGCTTTATCTGACCCGAGGAACTTTCTATGTGATTTCTGGAGAATTTTATTCCGGGACCCTGGAATCCCCAAAAACCGTGTATTATAAACTTCAATTTGAGCCGTTCGAGAGGTCGTACCGAACACTGTTTCTTTTTCTCCCTATTTTTCAATCACGCGTCCGAGGTCATTTCAGGAGTTAACCTATTTTGTTCACCCTCAAATAACGAGCATTAATACATTTTTCACGATTATCCGAGGTTCGACGAATGCTGGTTTATGTCATACCGGCACCCTTAAATGTGTTCCGTTGCTACTCAAATTTTGTGTGGCCTCTTTATCTGATCCGAGGAAATTTCTATGTGATTTCCGTAGAATTTTGTTCCGGGACCCTGGAATCCCGAAAAACCGTGTATTATATACTTCAATTTGAGCCGTTCGGGAGATCGTACCGGACCATGTTTCTATTTCTCCCTATTTTTCAATCACGCGTTCGAGGTCATTTCAGGAGTTAACCTATTCGATTCAGCCTCAAAAAACGAGCATTAATACATTTTTCACGATTATCCGAGGTTCGACGAATGCTGGTTTATGGTATACCGGCACCCCCAAATGTCTTCCGTTGCTACTCAAATATTGCGTGGCCGCTTTATCTGACCCGAGGAACTTTCTATGTGATTTTCGGAGAATTTTGTTTTGGTACCCTGGAATCCTCAAAAACCGTGTATTATACATTTCAATATGAGCCGTTCGGGAGGTAAACAGGACCTGTTTCTTTTTCTGCTTGTTTTTCAATCACGCGTCCGAGGTCATTTCAGGAGTTAACCTATTCGATTGAGTTTCAAATAACGAGCATTAAACGAGCATTAATCCATTTTTCAAGATTATCCGAGGTTCGCAGAATGCTGGTTTATGGCATACCGGCACCCCCAAATGTCTTCCGTTGCTACTCAAATTTTTTGTGGCCGCTTTATCTGACCCAAAGAACTTTCTATGTGATTTCCAGAGAATTTTGTTCAGGGACCCCGGAATCCCAAAAACCGTGTATTATACACTTCAATTTGAGCCGTTCGGGAGATCGTACTGGACCCTGTTTCTTTTTCTCCCGTTTTTCTATCACGCGTCCGAGGTCATTTCAGGAGATAACCTATTCGATTCAGCCTCAAATAACGAGCATTAATCCATTTTTCACGATTATCCGAGGTTCAACAATGATGGTTTATGGCATACCGGCACCCCCAAATGTCTTCCGTTGCTACTCAAATTTTGCGTAGCCGCTTTATCTGACCCGAGGAACTTTCTACGTAATTTCTGGAGAATTTTGTTCCGGGACCCTGGAATCCCCAAAAACCGTGTATTTTACACTTCAATTTAAGTCGTTCGAGAGGTCGTACCGGACCCTGTTTATTTTTCTCCCCTTTTTTCAATCACGCGTCCGAGGTCATTTCAGGAGTTAACCTATTCGATTCAGCCTCAAATAACGAGCATTAATACATTTTTTCACGATTATCCGTCGCTACCCAGTTTCTCTTTCTCCCGGTTTTCCTATCACGCGTCCGAGGTCATTTTAGGAGTTAACATATTCGATTCAGCCTCAAATAACGAGCATTAATACATTTTTCACGATTATTCGAGGTTCAACAATGATGGTTTATGGCATACCAGCACCCACAAATGTCTTCCGTTGCTACTCAAATTTTGCGTGGCCGCTTTATCTGACCCGAGGAACTTTTTATGTGATTTCCGGAGAATTTTTATCCGGGACCCTGGAATCTCGAAAAACCGTGTATTATACACTTCAATTTCAGTCGTTCGGGAGGTCGTACCGGACCCTGTTTCATTTTCTCTCTGTTTTTCAATCACGCATCCGCGGTCATTTCAGGAGTTAACCTATTCGATTCAGCCTCAAATAACGAGCATTAATACATTTTTCACGATTATCTGAGGTCCGACGAATGCTGGTTTATGGCATACCGGCATCCCCAAATGTCTTCCGTTGCTACTGAAATTTTGCGTGGCCGCTTTATCTGACAAGATGAATTTTCTATGTCATTTCCGGAGAATTTTGTTCCGGGACCTTGGAATCCCGAAAAACCGTGTTTTATACACTTCAATTTGAGCCGTTCGGGAGGTCGTACCGGACCCTGTTTCTTTTTTCTCTCTGTTTTTCAATCACGTGTCCGCGGTCATTTCAGGAGTTAACCTGTTCGATTCAGCCTCAAATAACGAGCATTAAACGAACATTAATCCATTTTTCATTATTATCCGAAATTCAACAATGCTGATTTATGGCATACCGGTACCCCCAAATGTCTTCCGTTGCTACTCAAATTTTACGTGGCCGTTTTATCTGACCAGATGAATTTTCTATGTGATTTCCGGAGAATTTTGTTCCGGGAACGTGGAATCCCGAAAAACCGTGTATTATACACTTCAATTTGAGCCGTTCCGGAGGTCATACCGGACCCTGTTCTTTTTCTCCTTGTTTTTTAATCACACGTTTGAGGTCATTTCATGGGGTTAACCTATTCGATTCAGCCTCAAATAACGAGCTTTAGTACATTTTTCACGATTATCCGAGATTCGACGAATGCTGGTTTATGGCATACCGGCACCCCAAATGTCTTCCGTTGCTACTCAAATTTTGCGTGGCCGCTTTATCTGACCCGAGAAACTTTCTATGTGATTTTCGGAGAATTTTGTTCCGGGACCCTGGAATCCCAATAAACCGTGTATTATACACTTCAATTTGAGCCGTTCAGGAGGTCGCAACGGACCCTGTTTCTTTTTCTCCCTATTTTTCAATCACGCGTCCGAGTTCATTTCAGGAGTTAACTTATTCGATTCAGCCTCAAATAACGAGCATTAAACGAGCATTAATACATTTTCATGATTATTCGAGGTTCAACAATGATGGTTTATGGCATACCGGCACCCACAAATGTCTTCCGTTGCTTCTAAAATTTTGCGTGGCCGCTTTATCTGACCCGAGGAACTTTTTATGTGATTTCCGGAGAATTTTTATCAGGGACCCTGGAATCCCAAAAAACCGTGTATTATACACTTCAATTTCAGCCGTTCGGGTGGTCGTATCAGACCCGTTTCATTTTCTCTCTGTTTTTCAATCACGCGTCCGCGGTCATTTCAGGAGTTAACCTATTCGATTCAGCCTCAAATAACGAGCATTAAACGAGCATTAATACATTTTTCACGATTATCCGAGGTTCGACGAATGCTGGTTTATGGCATACCGGCACCCCCAAATGTCTTCCGTTGCCACTCAAATTTTGTGTGGCCGCTTTATCTGACCTAAGAAACTTTTTATGTGATTTCCGGAGAATTTATTTCCAGGACCCTGGAATCCCGAAAAACCGTGTATTATATACTTCAATTTGTGCCGTTTGGGAGGTCGTACCGGACCCTGTTTTTTTTTTCTCCCTGTTTTTCAATCATGCGTCCGAGGTCATTTCAGGATTTAACCTATTCGATTCAGCCTGAAATAACGAGCATTAATACATTTTTCACGATTATCCGAGGTCCGACGAATGCTGGTTTATGGCATACCGGCATCCCCAAATGTCTTCCGTTGCTACTGAAATTTTGCGTGGCCGCTTTATCTGACCAGATGAATTTTTTATGTGATTTCCGGAGAATTTTGTTCCGGGACCTTAGAATCCCTAAAAACCGTGTTTTATACACTTCAATTTGAGCCGTTCGGCAGGTCGTACCGGACCCTGTTTCTTTTTCTCTCTGTTTTTCAATCACGCGTCCGCGGTCATTTCAGGAGTTAACCTGTTCGATTCAACCTCAAATAACGAGCATTAAACGAGCATTAATACATTTTTCACGATTATCCGAAATTCAACAATGATGGTTTATGGCATACCGGTACCCCCAAATGTCTTCCGTTGCTACTCAAATTTTACGTGGCCGCTTTATCTGACCAAATGAAATTTCAATGTGATTTCCGGAGAATTTTGTTCCGAGACCTTGGAATCCCGAAAAACCGTGTTTTATACACTTTAATTAGAGCCGTTCGAGAGATCGTACCACACCCAGTTTCTTTTTCTCTTTGTTTTTCAATCATGCGTCCGCGGTCATTTCAGGAGTTAGCCTATTCGATTCAGCCTCAAATAACAAGCATTAATACATTTTTCACGATTATCCGAATTTCAACAATGATGGTTTACGGCATACCGGCACCCCCAAATGTCTTCCGTTGCTACTAAAATTTTACATGGCCGCTTTATCTGACCAGATGAACTTTCTATGTGATTTCCGGAGAATTTTGTTCCGGGACCTTGGAATCCCGAAAAACCGTGTTTTATATACACTTCAATTTGAGCCGTTCAGGAGATCGTACCGGACCCAGTTTTTTTTTTACCCGGTTTTTCTATCACGTGTCCGAGGTCATTTGAGGAGTTAACCTATTCGATTCAGCCTCAAATAACGAGCATTAATCCATTTTTCACGATTATCCGAGATTCAACAATGATGGTTTATGGCATACCGACACCCAAAAATGTCTTCCGTTGGTACTCAAATTTTGCATGGCCGCTTTATCTGACTTGAGGAACTTTCTATGTGATTTCCGGAGAATTTTTTTCCGGAACCCTGGAATCTAGAAAAACCGTGTATTATAATACACTTCAATTTGGGCCGTTCGGGAGATCGTACCGGATCTAGTTTCTTTTTCTCCCGGTTTTTCTATCACGCGTTCGTGGTCATTTCAGGAGTTAACCTATTCGATTCAGCCTCAAATAACGAGCATTAATCCATTTTTCACGATTATCCGAGGTTTAACAATGATGGTTTATGGCATACCGGCACCCAAAAATGTCTTTCGTTGCTACTCAAATTTTGCGTGGCCGCTTTATCAGATCTGAAGAACTTTCTATGTGATTTCCGGAGAATTTTGTTCCGGGACCCTGGAATCCCTAAAAACCGTGTATTATACACTTCAATTTGAGCCGTTCGGGAGGTCGTACCGGACCCTTTTTCTTTTTCTCTCTGTTTTTCAATCACGCGTCCGCGGTCATTTAAGGAGTTAACCTATTCGATTCAGCCTCAAATAACGAGCATTAAACGAGCATTAATACATTTTTCACGATTATCCGAGATTCAACGAATGCTGGTTTATGGCATACCGGCACACCCAAATGTCTTCCGTTGCTACTCAAAGTTTGTGTGGCCGCTTTATCTGACTTAAGGAATTTTCTATGTGATTTCCGGAGAATTTTGTTCCGGGACCCTGGAATCCCGAAAAACCGTGTATTATACACTTCAATTTGAGCCGTTCGGGAGGTCGTACCGGACCCTGTTTCTTTTTCTCCCTGTTTTTCAATCACGTGTCCGCGGTCATTTCAGGAGTTAACCTATTATATTCAGCCTCAAATAACGAGCATTAATCCATTTTCCACGATTATCCGAGGTTTAACAATGATGGTTTATGGCATACCGGCACCCAAAAATGTCTTCCGTTGCCACTCAAATTTTGCGTGGCCGCTTTATCTGATCTAAAAAACTTTCTATGTGATTTCCGGAGAATTTTGTTCCGGGACCCTGGAATCCCGTAAAACCGTGTATTATACACTTCAATTTGAGCCGTTCGGGAGGTCGTACCGGACCCTGTTTATTTTTCTCTCTGTTTTTCAATCACGCGTCCGCGGTCATTTCAGGAGTTAACCTATTCGATTCAGCCTCAAATAACGAGCATTAAACGAGCATTAATACATTATTCACGATTATCCGAGGTTCAACAATGATGGTTTATGGCATACCGGCACCCCCAAATGTCTTCTGTTGCTACTCAAATTTTGGGTGGCAGCTTTATCTGACCCGAGGAACTTTCTATGTGATTTCCAGAGAATTTTGTTCCGGGACTCTGGAATCCCGAAAAACCGTGTATTATACACTTCAATTTGAGCCGTTCGGGAGGTCGTACCAGACCTGTTTTTTTATCTCCCTGTTTTTCAATCACGCGTCCGCGGTCATTTCAGGAGTTAACCTATTCGATTGAGCCTCAAATAACGAGCATTAATACATTTTTCACGATTATCCGAGTTTTAAAAATGATGGTTTATGGCATACCGGCACCCCCAAATGTCTTCTGTTGCTACTCAAATTTTGGGTGGCAGCGTTATCTGACCCGAGGAACTTTCTATGTGATTTCCAGAGAATTTTGTTCCGGGACTCTGGAATCCCGAAAAACCGTGTATTATACACTTCAATTTGAGCCGTTCGGGAGGTCGTACCAGACCTGTTTTTTTATCTCCCTGTTTTTCAATCACGCGTCCGCGGTCATTTCAGGAGTTAACCTATTCGATTGAGCCTCAAATAACGAGCATTAATACATTTTTCACGATTATCCGAGTTTTAAAAATGATGGTTTATGGCATACCGACACCCCCAAATGTCTTCCGTTGCTACTCAAATTTTGTGTGGCAGCTTTATCTGACCAGAGGAACTTTCTATGTGATTTCCGAACAATTTTGTTCCAGGACCCTGGAATCCCGAAAAACCGTGTATTATACACTTCAATTTGAGCCGTTCGGGAGGTAAATAGGACCTGTTTCTTTTTCTCCCTGTTTTTCAATCACGTGTCCGCGGTCATTTCAGGAGTTAACCTATTCGATTCAGCCTCAAATAACGAGCATTAAACGAGTATTAATACATTTTTCACGATTATCCGAGGTTCGACGAATGGTGGTTTATGGCATACCGACACCACCAAATGTCTTCCGTTGCTACTCAAATTTTGTGTGGCCGCTTCATCTGACCCAAGTAATTTTCTATGTGATTTCCGTAGAATTTTGTTTCGGGACCCTAGAATTCCGGAAAACCGTGTATTATACACTTCAATTAGAGCCGTTCGGGGGATCGTACCTGACCCAGTTTCTTTTTCTCCCGGTTTTCTATCTCGCGTCCGAGGTCATTTTAGGAGTTAACCTATTCGATTCAGCCTCAAATAACGAGCATTAATCCATTATTCACGATTATCCAAGGTTCAACAATGATGGTTTATGGCATACCGACACCCCCAAATGTCTTCCATTGCTACTCAAATTTTGGGTGGCAGCTTTATCAAACCCGAGGAACTTTCTATGTGATTTCCGGAGAATTTTGTTCCGGGACCCTGGAATCCTGAAAAACCGTGTATTATTATACACTTAAATTTGAGCCGTTCGGGAGGTCGTACCGGACCCTATTTCTTTTTTCCCTGTTTTTCAATCACGCGTTCGAGGTCATTTCAGGAGTTAACCTATTCGATTCAGCCTGAAGTAACGAGCATTAAACGAGCATTAATACATTTTTCACGATTATCCGAGGTTCGACGAATGCTGGTTTTTCGCATACCGGAACCCCCAAATTTCTTCCGTTGCTACTCAAATTTTGCGTGGCCGCTTTATCTGACCCGAGGAACTTTTTATGTGATTTCCGGAGAATTATGTTCCGGGACTCTAGAATTCCGAAAAACCGTGTATTATACACTTCAATTTGAGCCGTTCGGGAGGTCGTACCGGACCCTGTTTTTTTATCTCCCTGTTTTTCAATCACGCGTCCGCGGTCATTTCAGGAGTTAACCTATTCGATTCAGCCTCAAATAACGAGCATTAAACGAGTATTAATACATTTTTCACGATTATCTGAGGTTCGACGAATGGTGGTTTATGGCATACCGACACCCCCAAATGTCTTCCGTTGCTACTCAAATTTTGTGTGGCCGCATCATCTGACCAAGTAATTTTCTATGTGATTTCCGTAGAATTTTGTTTCGGGACCCTAGAATTCCGGAAAACCGTGTATTTTACAATTCAATTTGAGTCGTTCGGGAGGTCGTACCGGACCCTGTTTCTTTTTCTTCTCTTTTTATCAATCACGCGTCCGCGGTCATTTCAGGAGTTAACCTATTCGATTCAGCCTCAAATAACGAGCATAAAACGAGCATTAATACATTTTTCACGATTATCCAAGGTTCAACAATGATGGTTTATGGCATACCGACACCCCCAAATGTCTTCCGTTGCTACTCAAATTTTGTGTGGCAGCTTTATCTGACCAGAGGAACTTTCTATGTGATTTCCAGAGAATTTTGTTCCGGGACTCTGGAATCCCGAAAAACCGTGTATTATACACTTCAATTTGAGCCGTTCGGGAGGTCGTACCAGACCTGTTTTTTTATCTCCCTGTTTTTCAATCACGCGTCCGCGGTCATTTCAGGAGTTAACCTATTCGATTGAGCCTCAAATAACGAGCATTAATACATTTTTCACGATTATCCGAGTTTTAAAAATGATGGTTTATGGCATACCGACACCCCCAAATGTCTTCCGTTGCTACTTAAATTTTGTGTGGCAGCTTTATCTGACCAGAGGAACTTTCTATGTGATTTCCGAACAATTTTGTTCCAGGACCCTGGAATCCCGAAAAACCGTGTATTATACACTTCAATTTGAGCCGTTCGGGAGGTAAACAGGACCCTGTTTCTTTTTCTCCCTGTTTTTCAATCACGTGTCCGCGGTCATTTCAGGAGTTAACCTATTCGATTCAGCCTCAAATAACGAGCATTAAACGAGTATTAATACATTTTTCACGATTATCCGAGGTTCGACGAATGGTGGTTTATGGCATACCGACACCACCAAATGTCTTCCGTTGCTACTCAAATTTTGTGTGGCCGCTTCATCTGACCCAAGTAATTTTCTATGTGATTTCCGTAGAATTTTGTTTCGGGACCCTAGAATTCCGGAAAACCGTGTATTATACACTTCAATTAGAGCCGTTCGGGGATCGTACGACCCGATTTCTTTTTCTCCCGGTTTTCTATCTCGCGTCCGAGGTCATTTTAGGAGTTAACCTATTCGATTCAGCCTCAAATAACGAGCATTAATCCATTATTCACGATTATCCAAGGTTCAACAATGATGGTTTATGGCATACCGACACCCCCAAATGTCTTCCGTTGCTACTCAAATTTTGGGTGGCAGCTTTATCAAACCCGAGGAACTTTCTATGTGATTTCCGGAGAATTTTGTTCCGGGACCCTGGAATCCTGAAAAACCGTGTATTATTATACACTTAAATTTGAGCCGTTCGGGAGGTCGTACCGGACCCTATTTCTTTTTTCCCTGTTTTTCAATCACGCGTTCGAGGTCATTTCAGGAGTTAACCTATTCGATTCAGCCTGAAGTAACGAGCATTAAACGAGCATTAATACATTTTTCACGATTATCCGAGGTTCGACGAATGCTGGTTTTTCGCATACCGGAACCCCCAAATTTCTTCCGTTGCTACTCAAATTTTGCGTGGCCGCTTTATCTGACCCGAGGAACTTTTTATGTGATTTCCGGAGAATTATGTTCCGGGACTCTAGAATTCCGAAAAACCGTGTATTATACACTTCAATTTGAGCCGTTCGGGAGGTCGTACCGGACCCTGTTTTTTTATCTCCCTGTTTTTCAATCACGCGTCCGCGGTCATTTCAGGAGTTAACCTATTCGATTCAGCCTCAAATAACGAGCATTAAACGAGTATTAATACATTTTTCACGATTATCTGAGGTTCGACGAATGGTGGTTTATGGCATACCGACACCCCCAAATGTCTTCCGTTGCTACTCAAATTTTGTGTGGCCGCATCATCTGACCCAAGTAATTTTCTATGTGATTTCCGTAGAATTTTGTTTCGGGACCCTAGAATTCCGGAAAACCGTGTATTTTACAATTCAATTTGAGTCGTTCGGGAGGTCGTACCGGACCCTGTTTCTTTTTCTTCTCTTTTTATCAATCACGCGTCCGCGGTCATTTCAGGAGTTAACCTATTCGATTCAGCCTCAAATAACGAGCATAAAACGAGCATTAATACATTTTTCACGATTATCCAAGGTTCAACAATGATGGTTTATGGCATACCGACACCCCCAAATGTCTTCCGTTGCTACTCAAATTTTGTGTGGCAGCTTTATCTGACCAGAGGAACTTTCTATGTGATTTCCGGACAATTTTGTTCCAGGACCCTGGAATCCCGAAAAACCGTGTATTATACACTTCAATTTGAGCCGTTCGGGAGGTCGTACCGGACCCTGTTTCTTTTTCTCCCTGTTTTTCAATCACGTGTCCGCGGTCATTTCAGGAGTTAACCTATTTGATTCAGCCTCAAATAACGAGCATTAAACGAGTATTAATACATTTTTCACGATTATCCGAGGTTCGACGAATGGTGGTTTATGGCATACCGACACCACCAAATGTCTTCCGTTGCTACTCAAATTTTGTGTGGCCGCTTCATCTGACCCAAGTAATTTTCTATGTGATTTCCGTAGAATTTTGTTTCGGGACCCTAGAATTCCGGAAAACCGTGTATTATACACTTCAATTAGAGCCGTTCGGGAGATCGTACCTGACCCAGTTTCTTTTTCTCCCGGTTTTCTATCTCGCGTCCGAGGTCATTTTAGGAGTTAACCTATTCGATCCAGCCTCAAATAACGAGCATTAAACGAGCATTAATCCATTATTCACGATTATCCAAGGTTCAACAATGATGGTTTATGGCATACCGACACACCCAAATGTCTTCCGTTGCTACTCAAATTTTGGGTGGCAGCTTTATCTGACCCGAGGAACTTTCTATGTGATTTCCGGAGAATTTTATTCCGGGACCCTGGAATCCTGAAAAACCGTGTATTATTATACACTTAAATTTGAGCCGTTCGGGAGGTCGTACCGGACCCTATTTCTTTTTTCCCTGTTTTTCAATCACGCGTTCGAGGTCATTTCAGGAGTTAACCTATTCGATTCAGCCTGAAGTAAGGAGCATTAAACGAGCATTAATACATTTTTCACGATTATCCGAGGTTCGACGAATGCTGGTTTTTGGCATACCAGCACCCCCAAATTTCTTCCGTTGTTACTCAAATTTTGCGTGGCCGCTTTATCTGACCCAAGGAACTTTTTATGTGATTTCCGGAGAATTTTAGTCCGGGACTCTGGAATTCCGAAAAACCGTGTATTATACACTTCAATTTGAGTCGTTCGGGAGGTCATACCGGACCCTGTTTCTTTTTCTCCCGGTTTTTCAATCACGCGTCCGCGGTCATTTCAGGAGTTAACCTATTCGATTCAGCCTCAAATAACGAGCATTAATACATTTTTCACGATTATCCGAGTTTTAAAAATGATGGTTTATGGCATACCGACACCCCCAAATGTCTTCCGTTGCTACTCAAATTTTGTGTGGCAGCTTTATCTGACCAGAGGAACTTTCTATGTGATTTCCGGATAATTTTGTTCTGGGACCCTGGAATCCCGAAAAACCGTGTATTATACACTTCAATTTGAGCCGTTCGGGAGGTCGTACCAGACCCTGTTTCTTTTTCTCCCTGTTTTTCAATCACGTGTCCGCGGTCATTTCAGGAGTTAACCTATTCGATTCAGCCTCAAATAACGAGCATTAAACGAGTATTAATACATTTTTCACGATTATCCGAGGTTCGACGAATGGTGGTTTATGGCATACCGACACCCCCAAATGTCTTCCGTTGCTACTCAAATTTTGTGTGGCCGCTTCATCTGACCCAAGTAATTTTCTATGTGATTTCCGTAGAATTTTGTTTCGGGACCCTAGAATTTAGGAAACCGTGTATTATACACTTCAATTAGAGCCGTTCGGGAGATCGTACCTGACCCAGTTTCTTTTTCTCCCGGTTTTCTATCTCGCGTCCGAGGTCATTTTAGGAGTTAACCTATTCGATTCAGCCTCAAATAACGAGCATTAAACGAGCATTAATCCATTATTCACGATTATCCAAGGTTCAACAATGATGGTTTATGGCATACCGACACCCCCAAATGTCTTCCGTTGCTACTCAAATTTTGGGTGGCAGCTTTATCTGACCCGAGGAACTTTCTATGTGATTTCCGTAGAATTTTGTTCCGGGACCCTGGAATCCCGAAAAACCGTGTATTATTATACACTTCAATTTGAGCCGTTCGGGAGGTCGTACCGGACCCTATTTCTTTTTCTCCCTGTTTTTAAATCACGCGTTCGAGGTCATTTCAGGAGTTAACCTATTCGATTCAGGCTGAAGTAACGAGCATTAAACGAGCATTAATACATTTTTCACGATTATCCGAGGTTCGACGAATCTTTGGTTTTTGGCATACCGGCACCCCCAAATTTCTTCCGTTGCTACTCAAATTTTGTGTGGCCGCTTCATCTGATCCAAGTAATTTTCTATGTGATTTCCGGAGAATTTTGTTCCGGGACTCTGAAATTCCGGAAAACCGTGTATTTTACAATTCAATTTGAGCCGTTCGGGAGGTCGTACCGGACCCTGTTTCTTTTTCTCTCTGTTTTTCAATCACGCGTTTGCGGTCATTTCAGGAGTTAACCTATTCGATTCAGCCTCAAATAACGAGCATAAAACGAGCATTAATACATTTTTCACGATTATCCGACGTTCGACGAATGGTGGTTTATGGCATACCGACACCCCCAAATGTCTTCCGTTGCTACTCAAATTTTGTGTGGCCGCTTCATCTGACCCAAGTAATTTTCTATGTGATTTCCGTAGAATTTTGTTTCAGGACCCTAGAATTCCGGAAAACCGTGTATTATACACTTCAACATGAGCCGTTCGGGAGATCGTACCTGACCCAGTTTCTTTTTCTCCCGGTTTTTCTTTCTCGCGGCCGAGGTCGCTTTAGGAGTTAACCTATTCGATTCAGCCTCAAATAACGAGCATTAAACGAGCATTAATCCATTATTCCAGATTATCCAATGTTCAACAATGATGGTTTATGGCATACCGACACCCCCAAATGTCTTCCGTTGCTACTCAAATTTTGGGTGGCAGCTTTATCTGACCCGAGGAACTTTCTATGTGATTTCCGGAGAATTTTGTTCCGGGACCCTGGAATCCCGAAAAACCGTGTATTATTATACACTTCAATTTGAGCCGTTCGGGAGGTCGTACCGGACCCTATTTCTTTTTCTCCCTGTTTTTCAATCACGCGTTCGAGGTCATTTCAGGAGTTAACCTATTCGATTCAGCCTGAAGTAACGAGCATTAACCGAGCATTAATACATTTTTCACGATTATCCGAGGTTCGACGAATGGTGGTTTATGGCATACCGGCAACCCCAAATTTCTTCCGTTGCTACTCAAATTTTGTGTGGCCGCTTCATCTGACCCAAGTAATTTTCTATGTGATTTCCGTAGAATTTTGTTTCGGGACCCTAGAATTCCGGAAAACTGTGTATTATACACTTCAATTTGAGCCGTTCGGGAGGTCGTACCGGACCCTGTTTCTTTTTCTCTCTGTTTTTCAATCACATGTCCGCGGTCATTTCATGAATTAACCTATTCGAATCAGCCTCAAATAACGAGCATTAAACGAGCATTAATACATTTTTCACGATTATCCGAGGTTCGACGAATGGTGGTTTATGGCATACCGACACGCCCAAATGTCTTCCGTTGCTACTCAAATTTTGTGTGGCCGCTTCATCTGACCCAAGTAATTTTCTATGTGATTTCCGTAGAATTTTGTTTCGGGACCCTAGAATTCCGGAAAACCGTGTATTATACACTTCAATTTGAGCCGTTCGGGAGATCGTACCTGACCCAGTTTCTTTTTCTCCCGGTTTTCTATCTCGCGTCCGAGGTCATTTTAGGAGTTAACCTATTCGATTCAGCCTCAAATAACGAGCATTAAACGAGCATTAATCCATGATTCACGATTATCCAAGGTTCAACAATGATGGTTTATGGCATACCGACACCCACAAATGTCTTCCGTTGCTACTCAAATTTTGGGTGGCAGCTTTATCTGACCCGAGGAACTTTCTATGTGATTTCCGGAGAATTTTGTTCCGGGACCCTGGAATCCTGAAAAACCGTGTATTATTATACACTTAAATTTGAGCCGTTCGGGAGGTCGTACCGGACCCTATTTCTTTTTCTCCCTGTTTTTCAATCACGCGTTCGAGGTCATTTCAGGAGTTAACCTATTCGATTCAGCCTCAAATAACGAGCATTAAACGAGCATTAATACATTTTTCACGATTATCCGAGGTTCGACGAATGCTGGTTTATGGCATACCGGCACCACCAAATGTCTTCCGTTGCTACTCAAATTTTGTGTGGCCGCTTTATCTGACCCAAGGAAATTTTTATGTGATTTCGGAGAATTTTGTTCCGGGACCCTGGAATCCCGAAAAAAGCGTGTATTATACACTTCAATTTGAGCCTTCGGGAGGTCGAACCGGACCCTGCTTATTTTTCTCCCTGTTTCTCAATCACGCGTCTGACGTCATTTCAGGAGTTAACCTATTCGATTCAACCTGAAATAACGAGCATTACTACATTTTTCACGATTATCCGAGATTCGACGAATGCTGGTTTATGGCATACCAGCACCCCCAAATGTCTTCCGTTGCTACTAAAATTTTGCGTGGCCGCTTTATCTGACCCGAGGAACTTTCTATGTGATTTCCGGAGAATTTTGTTCCGAGACTCTGAAATCCCGAAAAACCGTGTATAATACACTTCAATTTGAGCCGTTCGGGAGGTCGTACCGGACCCTGTTTGTTTTTCTCCGTGTTTTTCAATTACGCGTCCGAGGTCATTTTAGGAGTTAACCTATTCGATTCAGCCTCAAATAACGAGCATTAAACGAGCATTAATACATTTTCATTATTATCCGAGGTTCGACGAATGCTGATTTATGGTATACCGGCACCCCCAAATGTCTTTCGTTGCTACTCAAATTTTCCGTGGCCGCTTTATCTGACCCGAGGAACTTTCTATGTGATTTCCGGAGAATTTTTTTCCGGGACCCTGCAATCCCGAAAAACCGTGTATTATACACTTCAATCTGAGCCGTTCAGGAGGTCGTAAAGGACCCTGTTTCTTTTTCTCCCTGTTTTTCAATCACGCATCCGAGTTCTTTTCAGGAGTTAACTTATTCGATTCAGCCTCAAATAACGAGCATTAAACGAGCATTAATCCATTTTTCACGATTATCAGACCCGAGGAAGTTTCTATGTCATTTCCGGAGAATTTTGTTCCGGGACCCTGAAATCCCAAAAAACCGTGTATTATACACTTCAATTTGAGCCGTTCGGGAGGTTGTGCCGGGCCCTATTTCTTTTTATCCCTGTTTTTCAATCACGCGTCCGCGATCATTTCAGGAGTTAACCTATTCGATTCAGCCTCAAATAACGAGAATTAATACATTTTTCACGATTATCCGAGGTTCGACGAATGCTGGTTTATGGCATACCGGCACCCCCAAATGTCATCCGTTGCTACTCAAATTTTGTGCGGCTGCTTTATCTAACCCGAGGAACTTTCTATGTGATTTCCGGAGAATTTTGTTCCAGGACTTTGGAATCCCAAAAACCTTCAATTAGAGCCGTTCGGGAGGTCGTACCGGACCCAGTTTCTTTTTCTCCCGATTTTTCTATCACACGCCCGAGGTCATTTCAGGAGTTAACCTATTCGATAAAGCCTCAAACAACGAGCATTAAACGAGTATTAATACATTTTCATGATTATTCAACGTTCAACAATGATGGTTTATGGCATACCGGCACCCACAAATGTCTTCCGTTGCCACTCAAATTTTGCGTGGCCGCTTTATCTGACCCGAGTAACTTTTTATGTGATTTCCGAAGAATTTTTATCCGGGACCCTGGAATCCAGAAAAACCGTGTATTATACACTTCAATTTCAGCCGTTCGGGAGGTCATACCGGACCCTGTTCTTTTTCTCCTTGTTTTTCAATCACACGTTCGAGGTCATTTCAGGAGTTAACCTATTCGATTCAGCCTCAAATAACGAGCTTTAGTACATTTTTCACGATTATCCAAGATTCGACGAATGCTGGTTTATGGCATACCGGCATCCCAAATGTCTTCCGTTGCTACTCAAATTTTGCGTGGCCGCTTTATCTGACCCGAGAAACTTTTTATGTGACTTTCGGAGAATTTTGTTCCGGGACCCTGGAATCCCTATAAACCGTGTATTATACACTTCAATTTGAGCCGTTCAGGAGGTCGCAACGGACCCTGTTTCTTTTTCTCCCTATTTTTCAATCACGCGTCCGAGTTCATTTCAGGAGTTAACTTATTCGATTCAGCCTCAAATAACGAGCATTAAACGAGCATTAATCCATTTTCACGATTATCCGAGGTTCGACGAATGCTGGTTTATGGCATACCGGCACCCCTAAATGTCTTCCGTTGCTACTCAAATTTTGTGTGGCCGCTTTATCAGACCCGAGGATGTTTCTATGTCATTTCCGGAGAATTTTGTTCCGGGACCCTGGAATCCCAAAAAACCGTGTATTATACACTTCAATTTGAGCCGTTCGGGAGGTTGTGCCGGGCCTTGTTTCTTTTTATCCCTGTTTTTCAATCACGCGTCCGCGATCATTTCAGGAGTTAACCTATTCGATTCAGCCTCAAATAATGAGAATTAATACATTTTTCACGATTATCCGAGGTTCGGCGAATGCTGGTTTATGGCATACCGGCACCCCCAAATGTCATCCGTTGCTACTCAAATTTTGTGCGGCTGCTTTATCTAACCCGAGGAGCTTTCTATGTGATTTCCGGAGAATTTTGTTCCAGGACTTTGGAATCCCAAAAACCTTCAATTAGAGCCGTTCGGGAGGTCGTACCGGACCCATTTTCTTTTTCTCCCGGTTTTTCTATCACACGCCCGAGATCATTTCAGGAGTTAACCTATTCGATTCAGCCTCAAATAACGAGCATTAAACGAGTATTAATACATTTTCATGATTATTCGAGGTTCAACAATGATGGTTTATGGCATACCGGCACCCACAAATGACTTCCGTTGCCACTCAAATTTTGCGTGGCCGCTTTATCTGACCCGAGGAACTTTTTATGTGATTTCCGGAGAATTTATTTCCAGGACCCTGGAATCCCGAAAAACCGTGTATTATATACTTCAATTTGTGCCGTTCGGGAGGTCGTACCGGACCCTGTTTTTTTTTCTCCCTGTTTTTCAATCATGCGTCCGAGGTCATTTCAGGATTTAACCTATTCGATTCAGCCTGAAATAACGAGCATTAATACATTTTTCACGATTATCCGAGCTCCGACGAATGCTGGTTTATGGCATACCGGCATCCTCAAATGTCTCCCGTTGCTACTGAAATTTTGCGTGGCCGCTTTATCTGATTAGATGAATTTTCTATGTGATTTCCGGAGAATTTTGTTCTGGGACCTTGGAATCCCGAAAAACCGTGTTTTATACACCTTAATTTGAGCCGTTCGGGAGGTCGTACCGGACCCTGTTTCTTTTTCTCTCTGTTTTTCAATCACATGTCCGCGGTCATTTCAGGAGTTAACCTGTTCGATTCAGCCTCAAATAACGAGCATTAAACGAGCATTAATACATTTTTCACGATTATCCGAAATTCAACAATGATGGTTTATGGCATACCGGTACCCCCAAATGTCTTCCGTTGCTATTCAAATTTTACGTGGTCGCTTTATCTGACCAGATGAATTTTCCACGTGATTTCCGAAGAATTTTGTTCCGGGACCTTGGAATCCCGAAAAACCGTGTTTTATACACTTCAATTTGAGCCGTTCGGGAGGTCGTACCGGACCCTGTTTGTTTTTCTCTCTGTTTTTCAATCACGCGTCCGCGATCATTTCAGGAGTTAACCTGTTCGATTCAGCCTCAAATAACGAGCATTAAACGAGCATTAATACATTTTTCACGATTATCTGAAATTCAACAATGATGGTTTATGGCATACCGGTACCCCCAAATGTCTTCCGTTGCTACTCAAATTTTACGTGGTCGCTTTATCTGACCAGATGATTTTTCAACGTGATTTCCGAAGAATTTTGTTCCGGGACCTTGGAATCCCGAAAAACCGTGTTTTATACACTTCAATTTGAGCCGTTCGGGAGGTCGTACCGGACCCTGTTTCTTTTTCTCCCGGTTTGTCCATCACGCGTCCGAGGTCATTTCAGGAGTTAACCTATTCGATTCAGCCTCAAATAACGAGCATTAATCCATTTTTCACGATTATCCGAGGTTCAACAATAATGGTTTATGGCATACCGGCACCCCCAAATGTCTTCCGTTGCTACTCAAATTTTGCGTAGCCGCTTTATCTGACCCGAGGAACTTTCTATGTGATTTCCGGAGAATTTTGTTCCGGGACCCTGGAAACCCCAAAAACCGTGTATCATACACTTCAATTTGAGCCGTTCGAGAGGTCGTACCGGACCCTGTTTCTTTTTCTCCCTATTTTTCAATCACGCGTCCGAGGTCATTTCAGGAGTTAACCTATTAGGTTCACCCTCAAATAACGAGCATTAATAAATTTTTCACGATTATCCGAGGTTCGACGAATGCTGGTTTATGTCATACCGGCACCCTTAAATGTCTTCCGTTGCTACTCAAATTTTGTGTTAGCTCTTTATCTGACCCGAGAAACTTTCTATGTGATTTTCGTAGAATTTTGTTCCGGGACCCTGGAATCCCGAAAAACCGTGTATTATATACTTCAATTTGAGCCGTTCAGGAGGTCGTACAGGACCCTGTTTCTTTTTCTCCCGGTTTTTCTATCACGCGTCCGAGGTCATTTCAGGAGTTAACCTATTCGATTCAGCCTCAAATAACGAACATTAATCCATTTTTCACGATTATCCGAGGTTCAACAATAATGGTTTATGGCATACCGGAACCCCCAAATGTCTTCCGTTGCTGCTCAAATTTTGCGTAGCCGCTTTATCTGACCCGAGGAACTTTCTATGTGATTTCCGGAGAATTTTATTCAGGGACCCTGGAATCCCCAAAAACCGTGTATTATAAACTTCAATTTGAGCCGTTCGAGAGGTCGTACCGAACACTGTTTCTTTTTCTTCCTATTTTTCAATCACGCGTCCGAGGTCATTTCAGGATTTAACCTATTTGGTTCACCCTCAAATAACGAGCATTAATACATTTTTCACGATTATCCGAGGTTCGACGAATGCTGGTTTATGTCATACCGGCACCCTTAAATGTCTTCCGTTGCTACTCAAATTTTGTGTGGCCTCTTTATCTGATCCGAGGAAATTTCTATGTGATTTTCGTAGAATTTTGTTCCGGGACCCTGGAATCCCGAAAAACCGTGTATTATATACTTCAATTTGAGCCGTTCGGGAGATCGTACCGGACCATGTTTCTATTTCTCCCTATTTTTCAATCACGCGTTCGAGGTCATTTCAGGAGTTAACCTATTCGATTCAGCCTCAAAAAACGAGCATTAATACATTTTTCACGATTATCCGAGGTTCGACGAATGCTGGTTTATGGTATACCGGCACCCCCAAATGTCTTCCG
This sequence comes from Silene latifolia, assembly GCF_048544455.1. NCBI lineage: Eukaryota > Viridiplantae > Streptophyta > Magnoliopsida > Caryophyllales > Caryophyllaceae > Silene > Silene latifolia. Next base: position 89,268 of record NW_027413312.1, read on the forward strand.
TTGCTACTCAAATATTGCGTGGCCGCTTTATCTGACCCGAGGAACTTTCTATGTGATTTTCGGAGAATTTTGTTTTGGTACCCTGGAATCCTCAAAAACCGTGTATTATACATTTCAATATGAGCCGTTCGGGGGGTCGTACCGGACCCTATTCGATTGAGTTTCAAATAACGAGCATTAAACGAGCATTAATCCATTTTTCACGATTTTCTATGTGATTTCCAGAGAATTTTGTTCCGGGACCCTGGAATCCCAAAAAACCGTGTATTATACACTTCAATTTGAGCCGTTCGGGAGATCGTACCTGACCCAGTTTCTTTTTCTCCCGGTTTTTCTATCACGCGTCCGAGGTCATTTCAGGAGATAACCTATTCGATTCAGCCTCAAATAACGAGCATTAATCCATTTTTCACGATTATCCAAGGTTCAACAATGATGGTTTATGGCATACCGGCACCCCCAAATGTCTTCCGTTGCTACTCAAATTTTGCGTAGCCGCTTTATCTGACCCGAGGAACTTTCTACGTGATTTCCGGAGAATTTTGTTCCGGGACCCTGGAATCCCCAAAAACCGTGTATTTTACACTTCAATTTAAGTCGTTCGAGAGGTCGTACCGGACCCTGTTTCTTTTTCTCCCTGTTTTTCAATCACGCGTCCGAGGTCATTTCAGGAGTTAACCTGTTCGATTCAGCCTCAAATAACGAGCATTAATACATTTTTTCACGATTATCCGTCGCTACCCAGTTTCTCTTTCTCCCGGTTTTTCTATCACGCGTCCGAGGTCATTTTAGGAGTTAACATATTCGATTCAGCCTCAAATAACGAGCATTAATACATTTTTCACGATTATTCGAGGTTCAACAATGATGGTTTATGGCATACCAGCACCCAAAAATGTCTTCCGTTGCTACTCAAATTTTGCGTGGCCGCTTTATCTGACCCGAGGAACTTTTTATGTGATTTCCGGAGAATTTTTATCCGGGACCCTGGAATCTCGAAAAACCGTGTATTATACACTTCAATTTGAGCCGTTCCGGAGGTCATACCGGACCCTGTTATTTTTCTCCTTGTTTTTTAATCACACGTTTGAGGTCATTTCATGGGGTTAACCTATTCGATTCAGCCTCAAATAACGAGCTTTAGTACATTTTTCACGATTATCCGAGATTCGACGAATGCTGGTTTATGGCATACCGGCACCCCAAATGTCTTCCGTTGCTACTCAAATTTTGCGTGGCCGCTTTATCTGACCCGAGAAACTTTCTATGTGATTTTCGGAGAATTTTGTTAAAGGGACCCCGGAATCCCAATAAACCGTGTATTATACACTTCAATTTGAGCGTTCAGAGGTCGCAACGGACCCTGTTTCTTTTTCTCCCTATTTTTCAATCACGCGTCCGAGTTCATTTCAGGAGTTAACTTATTCGATTCAGCCTCAAATAACGAGCATTAAACGAGCATTAATACATTTTCATGATTATTCGAGGTTCAACAATGATGGTTTATGGCATACCGGCACCCACAAATGTCTTCTGTTGCTTCTAAAATTTTGCGTGGCCGCTTTATCTGACCCGAGGGACTTTTTATGTGATTTCCGGAGAATTTTTATCCGGGACCCTGGAATCCCAAAAAACCGTGTATTATACACTTCAATTTCAGCTGTTCGGGAGGTCGTATCGGACCCGTTTCATTTTCTCTCTGTTTTTCAATCACGCGTCCGCGGTCATTTCAGGAGTTAACCTATTCGATTCAGCCTCAAATAACGAGCATTAATACATTTTTCACGATTATCCGAGGTTCGACGAATGCTGGTTTATGGCATACCGGCACCCCCAAATGTCTTCCGTTGCTACTCAAATTTTGTGTGGCCGCTTTATCTGACCTAAGAAACTTTTTATGTGATTTAGGAGAATTTATTTCGGGACCGGAATCCGAAAAACCGTGTATTATATACTTCAATTTGTGCCGTTTGGGAGGTAAATTAGGACCTGTTTTTTCTCCTGTTTTTCAATCATGCGTCCGAGGTCATTTCAGGATTTAACCTATTCGATTCAGCTTGAAATAACGAGCATTAATACATTTTTCACGATTATTCGAGGTCCGACGAATGCTGGTTTATGGCATACCGGCATCCCCAAATGTCTTCCGTTGCTACTGAAATTTTGCGTGGCCGCTTTATCTGACCAGATGAATTTTCTATGTGATTTCCGGAGAATTTTGTTCCGGGACCTTAGAATCCCTAAAAACCGTGTTTTATACACTTCAATTTGAGCCGTTCGGGAGGTCGTCTCGGACCCTGTTTCTTTTTCTCTCTGTTTTTCAATCACGCGTCCGCGGTCATTTCGTGGAGTTAACCTGTTCGATTCGATTGACCTCAAATAACGAGCATTAATACATTTTTTCACGATTATCCGTCGCTACCCAGTTTCTCTTTCTCCGGTTTTTTCTATCACGCGTCCGAGGTCATTTTAGGAGTTAACATATTCGATTGACCTCAAATAACGAGCATTAATACATTTTCACGATTATTCGAGGTTCAACAATGATGGTTTATGGCATACCAAAGACCCAAAAATGTCTTCCGTTGCTACTCAAATTTTGCGTGGCCGCTTATATCGACCCGAGGAACTTTTTATGTGATTTCCGGAGAATTTTTATCCGGGACCCTGGAATCTCGAAAAACCGTGTATTATACACTTCAATTTGAGCCGTTCCGGAGGTCATACCGGACCCTGTTATTTTTCTCCTTGTTTTTTAATCACACGTTTGAGGTCATTTCATGGGGTTAACCTATTCGATTCAGCCTCAAATAACGAGCTTTAGTACATTTTTCACGATTATCCGAGATTCGACGAATGCTGGTTTATGGCATACCGGCACCCCCAAATGTCTTCCGTTGCTACTCAAATTTTGCGTAGCCGCTTTATCTGACCCGAGGAACTTTCTACGTGATTTCCGGAGAATTTTGTTCCGGGACCCTGGAATCCCCAAAAACCGTGTATTTTACACTTCAATTTAAGTCGTTCGAGAGGTCGCGGACCTGTTTCTTTTTCTCCTGTTTTTCAATCACGCGTCCGAGGTCATTTCAGGAGTGAACCTGTTCGATTGACCTCAAATAACGAGCATTAATACATTTTTTCACGATTATCCGTCGCTACCCAGTTTCTCTTTCTCCGGTTTTTTTTTCTATCACGCGTCCGAGGTCATTTTAGGAGTTAACATATTCGATTCAGCCTCAAATAACGAGCATTAATACATTTTTCACGATTATTCGAGGTTCAACAATGATGGTTTATGGCATACCAGCACCCAAAAATGTCTTCCGTTGCTACTCAAATTTTGCGTGGCCGCTTTATCTGACCCGAGGAACTTTTTATGTGATTTCCGGAGAATTTTTATCCGGGACCCTGGAATCTCGAAAAACCGTGTATTATACACTTCAATTTGAGCCGTTCCGGAGGTCATACTAGGACCCTCGTTATTTTTCTCCTTGTTTTTTAATCACACGTTTGAGGTCATTTCATGGGGTTAACCTATTCGATTGACCTCAAATAACGAGCTTTAGTACATTTTTCACGATTATCCGAGATTCGACGAATGCTGGTTTATGGCATACCGGCACCCCAAATGTCTTCCGTTGCTACTCAAATTTTGCGTGGCCGCTTTATCTGACCCGAGAAACTTTCTATGTGATTTTCGGAGAATTTTGTTCCGGGACCCTGGAATCCCAATAAACCGTGTATTATACACTTCAATTTGAGCCGTTCAGGAGGTCGCAACGGACCCTGTTTCTTTTTCTCCCTATTTTTCAATCACGCGTCCGAGTTCATTTCAGGAGTTAACTTATTCGATTCAGCCTCAAATAACGAGCATTAATACATTTTCATGATTATTCGAGGTTCAACAATGATGGTTTATGGCATACCGGCACCCACAAATGTCTTCTGTTGCTTCTAAAATTTTGCGTGGCCGCTTTATCTGACCCGAGGGACTTTTTATGTGATTTCCGGAGAATTTTTATCCAGGGACCCGGAATCCCAAAAAACCGTGTATTATACACTTCAATTTGAGTTGTTCGGGAGGTCGTATCGGACCCGTTTCATTTTCTCTCTGTTTTTCAATCACGCGTCATGGTCATTTCAGAGTTAACCTATTCGATTGACCTCAAATAACGAGCATTAATACATTTTTCACGATTATCCGAGGTTCGACGAATGCTGGTTTATGGCATACCGGCACCCCCAAATGTCTTCCGTTGCCACTCAAATTTTGTGTGGCCGCTTTATCTGACCTAAGAAACTTTTTATGTGATTTCCGGAGAATTTATTTCCAGGACCCGGAATCGGAAAAACCGTGTATTATATACTTCAATTTGTGCCGTTTGGGAGGTCGTCTAGGACCTTTTTTTTTCTCCTGTTTTTCAATCATGCGTCCGAGGTCATTTCGTGGATTTAACCTATTCGATTGACTTGAAATAACGAGCATTAATACATTTTTCACGATTATTCGAGGTCCGACGAATGCTGGTTTATGGCATACCGGCATCCCCAAATGTCTTCCGTTGCTACTGAAATTTTGCGTGGCCGCTTTATCTGACCAGATGAATTTTCTATGTGATTTCCGGAGAATTTTGTTCCGGGACCTTAGAATCCCTAAAAACCGTGTTTTATACACTTCAATTTGAGCCGTTCGGGAGGTCGTCTCGGACCCTGTTTCTTTTTCTCTCTGTTTTTCAATCACGCGTCCGCGGTCATTTCAGGAGTTAACCTGTTCGATTCAGCCTCAAATAACGAGCATTAATACATTTTTTCACGATTATCCGTCGCTACCCAGTTTCTCTTTCTCCCGGTTTTTCTATCACGCGTCCGAGGTCATTTTAGGAGTTAACATATTCGATTCAGCCTCAAATAACGAGCATTAATACATTTTTCACGATTATTCGAGGTTCAACAATGATGGTTTATGGCATACCAGCACCCAAAAATGTCTTCCGTTGCTACTCAAATTTTGCGTGGCCGCTTTATCTGACCCGAGGAACTTTTTATGTGATTTCCGGAGAATTTTTATCCGGGACCCGGAATCTCAAAACCGTGTATTATACACTTCAATTTGAGCCGTTCGGAGGTCATACCGGACCCTGTTATTTTTCTCCTTGTTTTTTAATCACACGTTTGAGGTCATTTCATGGGGTTAACCTATTCGATTCAGCCTCAAATAACGAGCTTTAGTACATTTTTCACGATTATCCGAGATTCGACGAATGCTGGTTTATGGCATACCGGCACCCCCAAATGTCTTCCGTTGCTACTCAAATTTTGCGTAGCCGCTTTATCTGACCCGAGGAACTTTCTACGTGATTTCCGGAGAATTTTGTTCCGGACCCCGGAATCCCAAAACCGTGTATTTTACACTTCAATTTAAGTCGTTCGAGAGGTCGTACCGGACCCTGTTTCTTTTTCTCCCTGTTTTTCAATCACGCGTCCGAGGTCATTTCAGGAGTGAACCTGTTCGATTCAGCCTCAAATAACGAGCATTAATACATTTTTTCACGATTATCCGTCGCTACCCAGTTTCTCTTTCTCCCGGTTTTTCTATCACGCGTCCGAGGTCATTTTAGGAGTTAACATATTCGATTGACCTCAAATAACGAGCATTAATACATTTTTCACGATTATTCGAGGTTCAACAATGATGGTTTATGGCATACCAAAGACCCAAAAATGTCTTCCGTTGCTACTCAAATTTTTGCGTGGCCGCTTTATCTGACCCGAGGAACTTTTTATGTGATTTAGGAGAATTTTTATCCGGGACCCTGGAATCTCGAAAAACCGTGTATTATACACTTCAATTTGAGCCGTTCGGAGGTCATCCGGACCCGTTATTTTTCTCCTTGTTTTTTAATCACACGTTTGAGGTCATTTCATGGGGTTAACCTATTCGATTGACCTCAAATAACGAGCTTTAGTACATTTTTCACGATTATCCGAGATTCGACGAATCTTTGGTTTATGGCATACCGGCACCCCAAATGTCTTCCGTTGCTACTCAAATTTTGCGTGGCCGCTTTATCCGACCCGAGAAACTTTCTATGTGATTTCCGGAGAATTTTGTTCCGGGACCCGGAATCCCAAAAAACCGTGTATTATACACTTCAATTTGAGCCGTTCAGGAGGTCGCAACGGACCCTGTTTCTTTTTCTCCCTATTTTTCAATCACGCGTCCGAGTTCATTTCAGGAGTTAACTTATTCGATTCAGCCTCAAATAACGAGCATTAATACATTTTCATGATTATTCGAGGTTCAACAATGATGGTTTATGGCATACCGGCACCCACAAATGTCTTCTGTTGCTTCTAAAATTTTGCGTGGCCGCTTTATCTGACCCGAGGGACTTTTTATGTGATTTCCGGAGAATTTTTATCCGGGACCCTGGAATCCCAAAAAACCGTGTATTATACACTTCAATTTCAGCTGTTCGGGAGGTCGTATCGGACCCGTTTCATTTTCTCTCTGTTTTTCAATCACGCGTCCGCGGTCATTTCAGGAGTTAACCTATTCGATTCAGCCTCAAATAACGAGCATTAATACATTTTTCACGATTATCCGAGGTTCGACGAATGCTGGTTTATGGCATACCGGCACCCCCAAATGTCTTCCGTTGCCACTCAAATTTTGTGTGGCCGCTTTATCTGACCTAAGAAACTTTTTATGTGATTTCCGGAGAATTTATTTCCAGGACCCTGGAATCCAGAAAAACCGTGTATTATATACTTCAATTTGTGCCGTTTGGGAGGTCGTACCGGACCCTGTTTTTTTTCTCCCTGTTTTTCAATCATGCGTCCGAGGTCATTTCAGGATTTAACCTATTCGATTCAGCTTGAAATAACGAGCATTAATACATTTTTCACGATTATTCGAGGTCCGACGAATGCTGGTTTATGGCATACCGGCATCCCCAAATGTCTTCCGTTGCTACTGAAATTTTGCGTGGCCGCTTTATCTGACCAGATGAATTTTCTATGTGATTTCCGGAGAATTTTGTTCCGGGACCTTAGAATCCCTAAAAACCGTGTTTTATACACTTCAATTTGAGCCGTTCGGGAGGTCGTCTCGGACCCTGTTTCTTTTTCTCTCTGTTTTTCAATCACGCGTCCGCGGTCATTTCAGGAGTTAACCTGTTCGATTCCACCTCAAATAACGAGCATTAACGAGCATTAATACATTTTTCACGATTATCCGAAATTCAACAATGATGGTTTATGGCATACCGGTACCCCCAAATGTCTTCCGTTGCTACTCAAATTTTACGTGGCCGCTTTATCTGACCAAATGAAATTTCAATGTGATTTCCGGAGAATTTTGTTCCGGGACCTTGGAATCCCGAAAAACAGTGTTTTATATACACTTCAATTTGAGCCGTTCAGGAGATCGTACCGGACCCAGTTTCCTTTTCACCCGGTTTTTCTATCACGTGTCCGAGGTCATTTGACTAGTTAACCTATTCGATTCAGCCTCAAATAACGAGCATTAATCCATTTTTCACGATTATCCGAGATTCAACAATGATGGTTTATGGCATACCGGCACCCAAAAATGTCTTCCGTTGGTACTCAAATTTTGCATGGCCGCTTTATCTGACCTGAGGAACTTTCTATGTGATTTCCGGAGAATTTTGTTCCGGAACCCTGGAATCTAGAAAAACCGTGTATTATAATACACTTCAATTTGAGCCGTTCGGGAGATCGTACCGGATCTAGTTTCTTTTTCTCCCGGTTTTTCTATCACGCGTTCGTGGTCATTTCAGGAGTTAACCTATTCGATTCAGCCTCAAATAACGAGCATTAATCCATTTTTCACGATTATCCGAGGTTTAAAAATGATGGTTTATGGCATACCGGCACCCAAAAATGTCTTTCGTTGCTACTCAAATTTTGCGTGGCCGCTTTATCTGATCTGAAGAACATTCTATGTGATTTTCGGAGAATTTTGTTCCGGGACCCTGGAATCCCTAAAAACCGTGTATTATACACTTCAATTTGAGCCGTTCGGGAGGTCGTACCGGACCCTATTTCTTTTTCTCTCTGTTTTTCAATCACGCGTCCGCGGTCATTTCAGGAGTTAACCTATTCGATTCAGCCTCAAATAACGAGCATTAAACGAGCATTAATACATTTTTCACGATTATCCGAGATTCAACGAATGCTGGTTTAATGCATACCGGCACACCCAAATGTCTTCCGTTGCTACTCAAAGTTTGTGTGGCCGCTTTATCTGACTTAAGGAATTTTCTATGTGATTTCCGGAGAATTTTGTTCCGGGACCCTGGAATCCCGAAAAACCGTGTATTATACACTTCAATTTGAGCCGTTCGGGAGGTCGTACCGGACCCTGTTTCTTTTTCTCCCTGTTTTTCAATCACGCGTCCGCGGTCATTTCAGGAGTTAACCTATTATATTCAGCCTCAAATAACGAGCATTAATCCATTTTTCACGATTATCCGAGGTTTAACAATGATGTTTATGGCATACCGGCACCCAAAAATGTCTTCCGTTGCTACTCAAATTTTGCGTGGCCGCTTTATCTGATCTAAAAAACTTTCTATGTGATTTCCGGAGAATTTTGTTCCGGGACCCTGGAATCCCGTAAAACCGTGTATTATACACTTCAATTTGAGCCGTTCGGGAGGTCGTACCGGACCCTATTTATTTTTCTCTCTGTTTTTCAATCACGCGTCCGCGGTCATTTCAGGAGATAACCTATTCGATTCAGCCTCAAATAACGAGCATTAAACGAGCATTAATACATTATTCACGATTATCCGAGGTTCAACAATGATGGTTTATGGCATACCGGCACCCCCAAATGTCTTCTGTTGCTACTCAAATTTTGGGTGGCAGCTTTATCTGACCCGAGGAACTTTCTATGTGATTTCCAGAGAATTTTGTTCCGGGACTCTGGATTCCCGAAAAACCGTTAATTATACACTTCAATTTGAGCCGTTCGGGAGGTCGTACCAGACCTGTTTTTTTATCTCCCTGTTTTTCAATCACGCGTCCGCGGTCATTTCAGGAGTTAACCTATTCGATTGAGCCTCAAATAACGAGCATTAATACATTTTTCACGATTATCCGAGTTTTAAAAATGATGGTTTATGGCATACCGACGCCCCCAAATGTCTTCCGTTGCTACTCAAATTTTGTGTGGCCGCTTCATCTGACCCAAGTAATTTTCTATGTGATTTCCGTAGAATTTTGTTTCGGGACCCTAGAATTCCGGAAAACCGTGTATTATACACTTCAATTAGAGCCGTTCGGGAGATCGTACCTGACCCAGTTTCTTTTTCTCCCGGTTTTCTATCTCGCGTCCGAGGTCATTTTAGGAGTTAACCTATTCGATTCAGCCTCAAATAACGAGCATTAAACGAGCATTAATCCATTATTCACGATTATCCAAGGTTCAACAATGATGGTTTATGGCATACCGACACCCCCAAATGTCTTCCGTTGCTACTCAAATTTTGGGTGACTTTATCGACGAGGAACTTTATGTGATTTCCAGGAGAATTTTGTTCCAGGGACCCTGGAATCTGAAAAACCGTGTATTATTATACACTTAAATTTGAGCCGTTCGGGAGGTAAACCGGACCCTATTTCTTTTTCCCTGTTTTTCAATCACGCGTTCGAGGTCATTTCAGGAGTTAACCTATTCGATTCGGCTGAAGTAACGAGCATTAAACGAGCATTAATACATTTTTCACGATTATCCGAGGTTCGACGAATGCTGGTTTTGGCATACCAAAGACCCCAAATTTCTTCCGTTGTTACTCAAATTTTGCGTGGCCGCTTTATCTGACCCGAGGAACTTTTTATGTGATTTCCAGAGAATTTTAGTCCGGGACTCTGGAATTCCGAAAAACCGTGTATTATACACTTCAATTTGAGCCGTTCGGGAGGTCGTACCGGACCCTGTTTCTTTTTCTCCCGGTTTTTCAATCACGCGTCCGCGGTCGTTTCAGGAGTTAACCTATTCGATTCAGCCTCAAATAACGAGCATTAATACATTTTTCACGATTATCCGAGTTTCAAAAATGATGGTTTATGGCTTACCGACACCCCCAAATGTCTTCTGTTGCTACTCAAATTTTGTGTGGCAGCTTTATCTGACCGGAGAAACTTTCTATGTGATTTCCGGACAATTTTGTTCCGGGACCCTGGAATCCCGAAAAACTGTGTATTATACACTTCAATTTGAGCCGTTCGGGAGGTCGTACCGGACCCAGTTTCTTTTTCTATCTGTTTTTCAATCACATGTCCGCGGTCATTTCATGAATTAACCTATTCGAATCAGCCTCAAATAACGAGCATTAATTGAGGATTAATACAATTTTCACGATTATCCGAGGTTCGACGAATGGTGGTTTATGGCATACCGACACCCCCAAATGTTTTCCGTTGCTACTCAAATTTAGTGTGGCCGCTTCATCTGACCCAAGTAATTTTCTATGTGATTTCCGTAGAATTTTGTTTCGGGACCCTAGAATTCCGGAAAACCGTGTATTATACACTTCAACATGAGCCGTTCGGGAGATCGTACCTGACCCAGTTTCTTTTTCTCCCGGTTTTTCTATCTCGCGGCCGAGGTCATTTTAGGAGTTAACCTATTCGATTCAGCCTCAAATAACGAGCATTAAACGAGCATTAATCCATTATTCAAGATTATCCAAGGTTCAACAATCATGGTTTATGGCATACCGACACCCCCAAATGTCTTCCGTTGCTACTCAAATTTTGGGTGGCGCTTTATCCACCCGAGGAACTTTCTATGTGATTTCGGAGAATTTTGTTCCGGGACCCTGGAATCCCGAAAAACCGTGTATTATTATACACTTCAATTTGAGCTGCGTTCGGGAGGTCGACGGACCCTATTTCTTTTTCTCCCTATTTTTCAATCACGCGTTCGAGGTCATTTTGAGTTAACCTATTCGATTGGCTCAAGTAACGAGCATTAAACGAGCATTAATACATTTTTCACGATTATCCAGGTTCGACGATCTTTGGTTTTTGCATACCCTGGCACCCCCCAAATTTCCTCCGTTGCTACTCAAATTTTGTGTGGCCGCTTCATCTGACCCAAGTAATTTTCTATGTGATTTCCGGAGAATTTTGTTCCGGGACTCGAAATTCAGGAAAACCGTGTATTTTACACTTCAATTTGAGCCGTTCGGGATGTCGCATCTGGGACTGTTTCTTTTCTCTCTGTTTTTCAATCACGCGTCCGCGTCATTTTCTATGTAATTTTCTATGT
>NW_027413313.1:0-50078 GCF_048544455.1 Silene latifolia
ATAATCACTATTTATGTGATTTTTAATCAAAAAATCATAAATCATGCATAAAGACTTCATTATAGCCAAATATTTTACACACATCTTGTAAGCTTGCATGTGACAACATACTAAATTTTCATGACCAGATTCGAAATATAACTCATATTAACCTATCTACCCATTTAAATACGATTTTAACTTGAAAAATCCATATATCGAGCAAAACAACTCATTTTAACATGAAAATTTACAGGCCATCAGTAGATAATATATGTGAAAACATATCCAAAAACCACTAAAAAATTCGAAGTTTAGCTATTTTTCGTCCAAAAATGACATTTTTATCATAAAAATAACATTTTAATGCCAATAATATATAAAATGAACAATATCCATAAATAAACCAAAATGTCCTAAAAATCACTTAGGACCAGAAACTTTTAACATGCAAATTTATTTTAAGGTTTATCTTCATAAATGTTAATATTATAACTCGGAAAAACTATAAACCGATTTGCATGCAAACAACCTAAGTTTCTTGATACCGCTTGTTAGATTCATTAATCTCATTAATTTACATATTCATATATGAAATAATTTATTTGGTCATAAAATAAAAGTTAGATCTTATGCATGCAAACTTAAACAAGATAAGAGGAGAAATCATCTATCTTACTTAGGGATTTCAGATTAAAGGGCACTAACAAATTCACCTATTTGTTAGTTCTTGAGCTTCCTTATTATGGATGAACAAAGGTCCAAATTAGAACCTCTCCCAAATTTATATACCCAAGAAAACCTCTTAATAACTAATATTATTATGATCTAGTAATAATATAAGTCTTACTATAAAAATTGACACAAAAATATTTTGTATTTCCTCTTGATTATTTTCGGCCAAGAGGAGAGATTTGTGAGGTTTTTATTTCTCTAAAATTTCTTCACAAGATAGAGAAATAGAGTATGTTCCTTACACTAGAAAAATAGAATTGTTAAGAATGAATTATGGAGGAATCCATTTTTGTTCCTCATCATGAAAACCGGTGGAGGGGGGTCTATTGGGGAGCCAATGCATGGATCCAACTTTCTTCCCAAGAAGAGTAGGCTTGCATGGCTACATATACGTAGGTTATCATTGTGTTTCTATTTAAAATAAAAACACAATATAAACCTTATACTCCCTCTATTTTCGGCACACTTAAATAAAATGGGTAATCCATTTTATTTTGTCATTTGTCAATTGTGACATATGTGACATGTTACTTGACATGTGAAATTGTAATGTATTTTTAACATATTAAAAATCAACATACTCATAAAATATGTCATATACTAAATCGACTAGTAATTCGTAATTACTTGTACCAAAACGGTTTATCAAATTATAAATTTACAACAACTTGTATTTATAATAAATTATTCATTCTGTTTCAATTGTTTCGTAAACAATATTTTTATCTAAGTAATGAAACAATTCAATTACTTAGACCGTATCTAATTTAATCGAATTACAATAAGACACGTTGACTTTACTCACAAAATCATCTGTCAATTTTAAGCAATTCAATTAACTCGTATCGGCATACGATTAATTAAATAATCAATTAAGAGTATTTCCCTATAGGTATGACCTAAAGGGATCAACTGATTACCGCCGTCGCACGACAGTAATGTCAAACTCTAGTCAGCCAATCATTACCGATATGTGTGGACCAGTTGACTGTAAAATATTACATCCCACATGTATTCTTAAAATGAGATTTAAACATGTGATCATCATGATCGACAGTTGTGATCGCATTATTTTCGGAGGACACTTATTCCTACAATACCTCCCAAGAAAACTCTCAACAAATCTATCAAGGAAATTCGAGATTCCTATATACCAAAGCCCAAACTGAAACTACCCATTGTTGAACCAAACACTGAAAGCTTAGGTTCTATATTCGTTTAAAGCTAAAGACCAAGTCCGAAACCTAAAGTAAGGCCAATGTCGAGAAGATAAACGGTTGCAAGCGTCCGAAAACAGCCTCCATGGCTAGATGGTTTTCAAGTCGAGTTCAATCGAAAAATTGATTTTAATAAACCACATGCAATGAAAGCCGAAGGTGATGATGGTAGTTGTAAGGTTATTGGTGACGTTGATGATGATGGGACTTATTTTCGTGAAAGGAGATGATGTTGATGTTGTTAACAAGGATAAAGAAGAAGAAGAAGAAGAAGAAGAAGAAGAAGAAGAAGAAGAAGAAGAAGAAGAAGAAGAAGAAGAAGAAGAAGAAGAAGAAGAAGAAGAAGAAGAAGAAGAAGAAGAAGAAGAAGAAGATACCGAGAAGGAAGGAGAGGAAAACCGGAAAAATGAAACCGAGAAGGAAGAAGAGAAAGAGGAAGATGAAGTGAGTGAAAAATCAAAAGAAAAGCGTGGAATAATTGGAAGTGAAAAGAATGAAAAATCAAAGAGTGAGGAGAAAGAAAATAGTGAAAAATCAAAAGAATTGAGAGTTGAAAATAAGGTAAGGAAGAAAAAGAAAAAGAAAAAGAAAAAGAAAAAGAGAGGGATGAAGAGGTGTTGAGTAAGATGATTCGAAATCAAAGAAGGAAGGCAGGAAAGGTTGTTGCTACTGATGTGGATGAAGGCAAAATGGAAGTTTATGAAGACGAGTTGAATGTCGTCTTTGGTGATGATGATTTGTTCAAAAAGAATAATGAAACTGTGACACCTAAAGCCCAAAGAATGCAAGCTCGATCACGTTTGAGGAATAGAAAAATCGAAGAAGTTGAGGAAGTTGAAATCAATGAGGATGAAATTGGTGATGAACTCGATGAAGTCGATGTGAAATCAAAAGGTGTCTTGATTGCTATTGAGCAGCCATTGAACACGAATAAGACCAAGACACTTGAGATTTTACAGGCTCACAACTTTCCTACGGCTAATATTTGATTTTTGCAAGCATGTGATCCGAGGTAGCCTTCAATCCGGAAGAACGTTACGATCTCGATTGGTATGATTGTTCACCCGTTTTTAAGTTTTTCAAAGATGTGATTTATAACTAACATTGGGAAAATCATCTTGATTATTATGGGAGAGTCTATATTGCAGAGTAGGTGCAATTATATACCACGGTTAAGGTGGATATTGATTTCGGCTCACCCATCGCCGTTATTAATCAAAACCGTTGTTTATTAGCGTTGAAAGTGTTGGAGGGATGTTTGAAGTTCCAACAACTGGTTTGTTTAAAATGCGTATGGGTGGATGGCCTACAATTTGACAAGATTACTTCTCTTACCGTGACCAAGTACTTGTGTCGAAGTGATAATTCTTGCAATGTTCTCACGTCTCGGAAACTTAAGATACATGAAATGTAATTCTTTATTTTCATTTATCGAACCTTGATACCGTGTAATGGAAGCCGTGGAAAATTATCGTCTTGGAGATATGGTTGATTTATCATTTAGCTAACCATTTTGAAATTAACTTACCCGCCTGAATGTTCTTTCATATCTATCCTATTGCTAAGTTGGTTGAAAAGCGGAAGGTTGATAGTACTACGGTTTAACTTAGGGAATGTGGTTGTCTTTAATCTTTGAGAAAATGGAAATTATTGGCTCGCCAAGCTTTAAGGTTGATAATCTATGTGATTCAATGACATCGGGTATGCTCTCGAGGATGTTATTGCAAATCATGAATGATAAGCTTGCTCTTAGATGGTCGGGTGGTAAGGCATCTAGTGTTGGTTCTACATCGCTTGATTCCGCTTCTATTGCACATCTCAACAAGAATATGAAAGATATGATCCCTCTCCAATGTGCTCAAATGTATGAGATTGTCGGGTTGAAATTGGAAGTAGCGGGATTGCTTGAGGAGCTAACCGAGGTAAAGGGTCAAAATGATGAACTTGTGGAAATGGTTAGTGGTCTAGTGGAACAAGACGAGTCCGACGAAGGTGATGATGATGCATAAACCCACTTGATCAATCTAAGTCTACCTTAAACCCTCTTTTATCGAGCCTAAACCTAAGCCAAAGATTAAACAATTCCTAATCCTTTTGGTCACTTGGCTTTTATGTTTAGTAATTATGTTTTATGCCATTCTCGATTATGTTGTTAGTTATTGAACAATTTGTTTGTACGACTCTAATCTCTATGTGCTATACTTATTATATTATTCCTATTTGATCATGTCACGAGGGGGGATTTGTTAAAATCATGCATGTGTGATCTAATAACTCTTAGGCTTCCGTACACCGTAATTATGTTAGCTTACCGATTAGATGTTCTACTTACGACATATTCAAATATTGAACTAGATATAAGATACAAGCAAAAATACAATTGAAATCGACTTAATATTTAATGTCCCTTTCCGTCGAAATAACACGAAAAAAAAATATTAAAATACAATGATCATGTTTAGACTTGTGAATCTTGACCATGGATTAAGGGGGAAAATCACACCTAATTTTATTTGTCTTACCATCATCAAAGAGGGAAATTCTTGAGATAAAATTTGATTAGTTAATGTTGATGATGCCTTAAGACAAATTAATGTCATTCTTTATTTAATCGTATGCCTCTTAAGTTTTAATCTGGTAGCTCAAGAGGTCTAATCGTCTATGAAGATTGCACAAGAATTATCAAAAATGAAGAGTATTATAGATTAAGTCATGATGTATCATTAAACCCGGATAATTATCTAAGTGCTTCAAAATGCACAGTGCAGTCCACTGTGGTTTCTAGCTCGGCTCTTAAGGAAATATTTCGAAAATATTTAAACTCTTGAAAATCGCTTTCCAAACTTTTGACAAGCCTTATACACTTTATAAAAATCTGGTTTGATCATTTGAATTAAGAAGAAAGCTTTTAATGTCTTGAAAAAGAGTTTGCTTGTACAAAAAGACACTTACCAAAAATGGGATATTCGCTATTACATATTTGGCAAAATTTATGGTTCCCATAAACAGGACCCATTTTTGAAATAATGCTCAAAAATAAAATATTTGTCGTTTCGGGTCGGTTTTGAAAATATTTATCAAAATGGTGTCCACGTAGGCTCGGGATTTCTGAGCCTAAAACACGCCACTACAAATGGCGTGTTTATAATGAGTAGGGAAAGAAACTTCATTAAATGGACTAAAACAAACACGCCATTGGGAATGGCGGGTTTCGGAGCGGAAACATGCCACCCCCTATGGCGTGTCTTTGAAATTTTTTTTTTTTTTTAAAGCTGTCAGTTGTAGAAAAAATTTATTGTAAAGACACGCCACTGCTAATGGCGTGTTTCCTTCACGAAACACGCCATTGGTAGTGGCGTGTTTTAGGCCCAGAAATCCCGAGCCTACGTGGACACCATTTTGACAAATATTTTCAAAACCGACCCAAAACGACAAATATTTTATTTTTGAGCATTATTTTAAAAATGGACTCCCATAAACACCATCAAATAAGCTCTTTCTTGATAAAAAAAACAACTAAATCCATTTTTGGAGAAGTCAGCTAAGATTACTTAAGCAAGGAACTCGTTTCTTGCATAAGTGTCTCGGTTTACTTGTACAAGAAACCGTCTCATTTGCTAGTGTTGCCAAAGCAAGCTTTGAACAATATTTTTAATACCTGGACAATTAGGTTGTGTGATGTTTTAATTTGTGAAGTATACACTACTTGGACATTATAAATAACATGCTTAATTCATTGGACACGTGTGCAATAAAAAGATTTAAATCGAAAAAGTCTTTAAGCTTTAATCGAGTAAACTTACAAAGTTTTAATACTTTGAGTCATCTTTCGCAAACTTGAGTCGATTCTTTTAAAGAGCTAGTTCGTTGCACAAACGAAATGTATTTGTGTTCGATGATCTCGTGTAAAGAACTTAAACGTTATCTCCCCTATTCATTGTGTATATTAAAATTTATGTGTCTTGTAACAAACCGAGTAGAACCAAACCAAGTTTTATGATAGAGATATCTGAAGCATGAACTCTTCTAAGCAGAGCACTACAAGGTGAAAATCAATTAGCTACTAATATTTCAGTAGCAAACCACTTGATTTCGGTAGCTAATTACAAACAGAGACGGAATATGGTCCGTAGCTAATAGCCTTGTCACTAAATTTGCTACGGAATTGGCTTGTAATTTTAGCTACTAAATGTGAAGTAGCTACTTTTGCGACAATAATAGAGACCAAAGTTGAAGTAGCTACATTAGAGACAACAAATTATCTAGTAGCTAAACTAGTGACTGACTTAGAGACCAATTTAGCTACCATTTTAGTTTGGTCTCTTAAGTAGAGACTAAATATATTTTTTGTCTCAACATTAGTCGCTAAATTATATATTTAACAACAAAGTTTTGGTCAGTTGCTAATCTAGTAGCTAAATCATCATTCTTTTGTAGTGGTAGCTTTTGAGCATGGAGCCTTTCGGGGGAGTAGCCCAAAGCAAAAGTCTTCAAAGCGGAGTTGAAGAGTCAAGCACCGGAGCCCCTAAGAGGGGGAGGGGGTGAATTAGGTGTCTTATATAAAATTTTAAGCTTAATGAAAGCTTCTTTTAAAACTCTTTACACACTTTAAACACTACTTAGATGAAAGGATAAGTTGGTACTTTGAACTATAGAGTTAGAAGTAATCAACAACGATTCAGCAAGCAGAAGTCACTGTGTACTCTAATGTTATTTCAGAAAGTAAAACACGAGTTTAGAGTGGCAGCGGAAATAAAACAAAATAGACACGACAAACGATGTTTTTAAAACTGGTTCGGTCACTACTCCTCGACCTACATCCACCGCTATTTTATTAAACATCTTAGAAGTAAACTCATACGAACGAAGACCACCCCGAATAATAAAACAACACCCCTACCTAATTTGGTTGCTATTGCTTAAAAGCTACTCCGCTTCCAAATATTTTGCTTAAAGCTACTCCGCAATAAGACTTTGGCTTTGGGCTACTCCGCCGAAAGACTCCACGCTCAAAAGCTACTCTGCTTCGAAGACTTCGTGCTTAGGATAGCTCTATCCTAAGACTTTGGTTTGGTTCTACCCGGTTTGTTACAAGACTCCACTTATCTCAATGTTGTTCACACAATGAACGGAGGAGATAAAGTTGAAGTACTAACACGGGATCCTTGAACTCGATTGAAAAACTAAGTGCAACACAACTTACTCATTAAAAGACTCAAAGAAAAAACAAACTTGCAAAATGTGACTCAATGATTGTTACATGATAAACAATTTTGCAAAGTTAATTACTCGATAAAGCTGAAATCTTTTTTCAGTTTTAAACTCGTTGTTGCACACTTGTAAAAATGAATTAAGCAAGGTATTTATAATGTCCAAGTAGTGTATACTTTACACTTTAAAACATCACACACACCATTAGTTCAAGTGATAAAAATATTGTAAATAGTTAGCTTGGGCAACATGCACAAGTCATCCAAAATTCTTCATCAAGCAACCAACATTATTCTTCAAGAAATCGGTGCACGCTAATGCAAGAAATTAGTTTTGTACACACACAAATATGGGTTAGGTTTTGCATCAAAAAATGAGAATAAATGGTTTTGTTTATGGGAACCATAAACATTTCAATAAATATAAAAATAAACAAACCATTAATAGTACATTCAAAGCTCTATTATCTTCAAAGACATCAAAACATTTTCAGAAAACTATTTGTGAACATTGAAAGCATTTTAACAATAGTTAAAGTATTTTCGAAATGTTTCTTTGAAGGACAAGTCAAATGTAACAGTTGACTACACTGTTGTTTTTAGCACTTAGACATAAAATCGAGTTAATAATCCTATTACAACACATGACTCTTACACTATTGACAATCTTCATCTTTGATCTTCTTGATAACCTTGAATTGACGATTGGAGCTTCATGCTACATGATTAAAACTTAAGAGGCACACGATTAACTAAACAATAAGATTAATTTGTCTTAAGGCATCATCAACATTAGCTTAATCAAATTGGGTCTCAACAATTTCCCCCTTTGGTGATGGCAAGACAAATAAAATTGAGTTTTTCAATCCCCCTAAATCCACGGTCTGAAGGAAAAGTAGATTCATATACATAAAACATACTCTTATATGTCTAAATAATTTGTCATAAAATTAATTACGGAACTTATGCATGCAAACGATATTATAAATAAAGGAGAAATCATGTCCTTACATGGTAAATTTCGGCTATTAGGGCACAAGAGAGATCACCTTTCTCTTCTTGTTCTTGAGCTTTTCCAATGGAAGAACAAAGATCTAAGTGTAAGATCTCTCCCTATGTATTATACCCAAGGCTCCTCTTAATTAAATTAATATTACAAATACTAGTTATAATATTAATTTTTAGTAGAAAATGGAACCAAAAATATTTATAAACTCTTATATTATTTTCGGTTTTTAGAGAGATGATTAGGAGGATTTTTATTCTCTCTAAAACTTGTATTTTGGATGAGTAGAATGATGGAATAATACACTAACTAAAACAAGGTAGTGTATGTAGAAAATATAAGACAAACCCTTGCCTTGCCCTCTTGGAAAACCGGGTAGGAGGAGAAGAGGAGGGAAGAACACCCACCCAATGCATGCCCTTGTTGGTCTTAACAATGCACACTAGGTTTGTAAGCCTACTCTCATTAGCAATCATTATGTTTACTAATTATAAAATAAACATAATATGAAGCTTAAACTCCTCCAATTTTCGGCACTTTACATAATATGGATCCCATATTATTTTTGTCAATTGTCTATATGTTACATGTCACATGTCACATATATTTGTTATGTATTTTCAACATATTAAAAATCAACGTATTAATAAAAAATACGTCACGTACAAAAATCGACTTAGTAATATCATAATTACTTGTGCCAAAATATTTTACCAATTTATAAATCACAACAGATTGTATTTATAATAAATCATTCAATTCCGATTGTTTCTTTAAACAATAATTTCATCCGAGTAATGATACAATTCAATTACTCAGACCGTATCTCATTTAATCACATTTCAATTTGATACGTAAATTTTACTTCCAAAATCGTCCGTCAATTTTCAAGTAATTTAATTAACTCGCAACGTTATACGATTAATTAAATAAACAATTAAGAGTATTGCCCTTTAGGTATGACCTAGGGGGTCAACTGATCACCACCGTCACACGACAATAATGTCAAACTCTAGTCAGCCAATCATTACCGATATATGTTGACCAGTTGACAGTAACAATATTACTTCCCAATTGTATTCATTTTAATGAGACTTAAACATGTGATCATCATGATCAACAGTCGTGATCGCATTATTGTCGGAGGACACATATTCCAACAATCTCCCACTTGTCCTCGACAAGTGTGCGTCACCAATTCTCTTGTCCTATTACTATCTCCCACTCAATGCAAGGTGTCTTTCAGGTCGTACTTGCAAGTGATCATATCGAGAGTGGTTTCCTCGATCTGGAGAATAACTGATTGACCGGATTTATCCACTCTGGATACCTTCCGAGCGTGGCCACGCATTTCCAGTTCATTACTCCTCGAGTGGCCCTGAGATATTGTTATAACCCTGACTAGGGATGGACAATTCCTATCGCACTCATTCCCTTCGACTAGCCACAGCCATCATAACCCAAAATATGCCCATTTGGCCCCATTTACGAAGGTCGTAGTAACACAAATCAAAGTTAATCTGAAACTGTGCCATCTTAGGTGAATAGCCTTTAGTCAAAAGAATCGACTCATTTTGAATACTATTGTAGCTCTCGCCACGACCAGGCTATATAAATTTGCCAGAACTCTATAAGCGGTCATAAGGCCCGACAAAATGTTCCTGTCCTTTATGTGATCGACTAGTCATCCCACATGACTCTATGGCACTTGAACTTGCCATCAATCGCATCACACTCTAGTCACTTCGAGACGTCACCTCATATAAGTAACTATGGGCAAAAACAATGTTAATCCATGTTCACTTTAACGGGGTTCAATTGTCTCCACAACCCGTTTGGATATAACAATGTACCAAGTGAGTTAATAATAACTCAAACGACAAATGTCGACATCACACTTGGGCAGTCAATATCATATTACAACCTTGTGATGTATATCATAAGTGTAAACACTCATTGATTGCAATAGAAGTTTAACATCCCATGTGTCCATGTGTTCAAACTTCTTACACTTGCAATTTCCTTCACATTCATGTTCTCATACCATGAATTTTACCAAGTACACATCAAGGTTCTCGACCTTGGTTTTGGTTCTTTAACTTGAAAGAACTTTCTTATCGATCATCTCATAACGAACGAATTTGCGATGAATAATACAACTTGTACGATCAAGTATTCCATCCACACACAATGTACTAGGTATATGTTTTGTAGAATCTTGTAATAGTTGACAAGATTATTAGCTTAGTACTTCTCACAGGTCCTAGCTTAACTAGGAAAGATTATCTTGAATAACCTCTTATTCAACCAAGCATCTTTCCAAAACTTCTCATTTCTCTTTCTAGGCTTGAAAGATTTGGGATTCTCATAAATCCTCATATGTGCTCGGATTTTCTACAGTATGTGCAACCTCTTAACACACAATGGAACATTCCGTCAATCACCGAAATCGCTCATCGGATTCTACTCGAGAATTCATGACGTTTCTGTTATGGCTCACCAACCAATCATCATGCTCTTATGCATATGATTCAAAATTGGACATGTACATGATTATTCTAATGGCGGAAACATTAGTTACTAATAATCATGAGATCAACCGTTCTCAGGTTCAATGAACTACCATGACTGCTAATGGTAATCCCATTTTCATTCATATGAATAACCTATATGTATGTTGATGTGATGTGTATCTCTTTAATACTAATCCAACATCCCTGATGCAATTGGATTCATCATTGTCCATTTTCATCCAGAATTGAAAACTCAAAGGCTTCTTTATGAAAGAAGGCATTAGCTTGTCATTCTTTAATGAGTTATGAGTCGTAAAATTCAAAAGATGATAACTCCCACTAAATTCCATGTCTTCACATGAGAATTTCCTAACTCCCACTCAATTCAACATATTTCGAAATTGACTTCTCAATCGAAATTTGTCAAGAATATAAATATAAATTGCCTTGCCAAGTTACTAGGATAAAACCATATATGTCCCATCATATCCTTTCAAAATGCCTATTTCGAAGTGGTCTTATCTCAACCTTACGGAAAGAGATTTTAAATCTCTAACACACTCATGTCATAATGATGTGTAGCAATGTCATTATTCAAATATAAACAATATCTAGAATACGTCCTTCATAAATACCCTTTTGGAAGGAAATTTAACCATTTCATAGGGAGGTTAAGCAATGACATTTGTATGGTTTAACTTTTAGCAATTGAGGATATCGGTATATCAAATCTTTGCAACTTAATCTTGATTATAACTAGTATGTTACTTTGATTCATTTAGGCTCTTAAGTAAAACTCATGATTGAAACTATTGGTCAAATGCTTCATAAACTTAGTCAAAAACTCGTTAAGACTTTACATTAGTCATTTTTCTTCCAAAACTTTCTTTTGGTCTCCTCGTGTAGTTATCTTAAGAAAATTCTCTTATGATTACTACACTTGGTCTCTTTAGTCATATAGAACTAACTTGAGACCATAGATCTCATCTAATCGGTATACTATGTAATTAGATATACCTTCATTCAAATCATTCTCTCTTGCGTAGATCTTCATTTACACAAGTGCACAATTTTAATCTTGTCTTGTGTGTTGTGTTCCTCATTTTTGCCTTGTGTCCTCATTTTTCTCCCACTCTATCTTTAGAATAAATACACTAATCATTCAAAGATAGCATATGAGACACAAATTAATGATGTTGAAGTATAAGGAGAACTATCTCATAGATAGACTAATAGTTATTGATTTCATATGAGTTCTTGGTGATTGACATTCCTTTAAGAGAGTTCATAGACTCAAAATCGCTTCATAAATGATCATACACAAGCCTTAAGCATGTGGACATATAATGAAACCGGTCATTATATTTGTCTATTAGATCACTTTAAGTGAATAATCTTATGTTTCAAAACGCAAGCAATTTAAAGATGAAATTTTAGAACATAAAGGATAAATGATAAAACGGGTGACTTGGGTTGCAAACCAAGTCACAATCATCCAAAATACAAACCATTATCCAAAATACCTTTCCATGTCAAACACGGAAACTTAAAGTTCTAAAAATTCAAAACATAACTTAAAATAAGACAATGAAAAACAAAGCTCCATAAAAGCTATCCTTAGCTTCTTCATGGTTTCTTATGCTTGCTTTTCTTTTCCTTTGTCTTTGCTTGGTGGAGGCCCTATTTACAATAAAAAGGGAGATACATTATCACAACTTTGCATCATAATACCATAGTTGAATTTAGAAACATAAAAGAAGGTTAGTCATTTACCTACTGGAGTGATCTTTCCAGCTTTGATATCACCAAGGTATTTGGAACAATTTCTTTTCCAATGTCCCATGCCATTACAATAATGGCACTTATCAAGAGGACCCTTCTTGACTTTGGATGTGCTAGCTTCACAAGACTTAGCTTTGGTGAATGTGGGAGCTTGCTTTTTACCCTTTCTCCCATTCTTCTTGAACTTCCCTTACTCTTTGTGCTTATGTTAAGCACATCCTTGGGAGGGTTCACATTTAACCCCATGTCCCTCTCGGCTTGCACAAGTAACTTGTGCAACTCCTCAAGAGACACATCCTTGTCTTGCATATTGAAATTCACCCGGAATTGCACATATGCCTTAACCTTAGACAAGGAGTGTAGAATCCTATCTACGATGAGTTCTTTGGGGATTTCAACCTTTTGAATCTTCAAGGTCTCGACAAGCTCCATGAGTTTGAGCACATGAGGGCTAACCTTTTGGCCCTCTTTGAAGTCGAGATCAAAGAATGCCGCGGCCGCCTCATATTGGACGATCCGCGGAGTTTGTGAAAACATGGTCACAAGCTTGGAGTAAATCTCATTAGCATTGCCCATTTTGAAGGCTCTCCTTTGGAGTTCCGCCTCCATCGCAAATATTAAGACATTTTTCATTGCGACGGACTCCTTTTGGTAAGCCTCATAGGCTTCCCTAGTGGCCGCGGTGGACCTAGTGGAGGGCTCGGGTGGAGAGGCCTCGGTAAGGTAACGAAGCTTGTCGTCACCCTCGGCGGCTAATTTGAGTTGGGCATCCCACTCGGAGAAATTTGACCCATTCTTTTCAAGTTTACATCGATCCATAAAGGATCGGAGCCAAGATGAAGTAGCGAGTGGTGTAGCATTAGGAGTTGGTGTTGCCATTTGTTATGAATAAGAAGTGGTCTACAAAACAAAAATAAGGAGTAAAACAAATGTCGTTTTAATTATACTCGTAAAAATGTATGATTTAAACAAGTTATAGGCATTTTTCTAGTGACCTCTACCCAACTAGAATAAATGATTCCAAGACCCAAATTCATATCGACTTAGGCACGGGGTAGCCGATGAAACCCTCATCAATATAACTCGGTGGATTAACCTTTTAATCGATTCTACTTTTAGAACTCTTGGTCGATAAAATTACTCTAATATTTATCTATAGCCCAAAACACATCAACAAGGGCACGGGGTAGCCGATGAAACCCTTATCAATTACTTTTGTTGAGTTCAATCCAAATTTCGAATAAATGTGTCCATTATCCAAACCCATATTAATTTAGGCACGGGGTAGCCGATGAAACCCTCATCAACATGAATTCGGTGGATTAGACATTTATCACCCACTTCCCCTACGTAACAAGGTTTGTACCCCGGGGTAGCCGAGTGCACTCCCTCGCGAAATAGGTTTTCATGGTTTCTACTATTTGGTAAGGCTATGTCTCAATTAATTGTTTTAGCGAGAGGTCATGTCAATTTATTATCTATCACGTTTTAAGTGAACTAAAGCGGTGAACTATGATAATTCGAATTGACACGGTCGATAAACTCGATAAAATAACAATGCATGTTTAGTTATGGCGATTTAGCGATGCATGTAACATAAAATAAAATGCAAGCATAAAAGTAAATAAATCCTAGTATGGCCTTTCCTAAAATAGAAAAACTATTAATCTATTACATATTCGGAAACCAACTCCATTGGTCCCTTGAACTTCGGTTGTGGCACGCATCTCGAGGTAACACCGTCTTTATGTATCGCCATTCTTGAAGTAATCCGTCTTTTGGAACTCCGGAATGAATAAAATTACATAATAAATTACATAATATCCTATTATACATTTGTAACTAAAATAAAATAAATCTATTAAATATTACAAAACGGTGATACGAGATCACAATAAAAATTACAACCGAATCGATATTCCCATACATTTCGGGAAATATCAATTAAAATCTAAGGCCATACTAAGTAAAATTACATAATCCAAAATTACATAAATCAAAATTATGACAATCATAAGAAAAATGCAGCATTATAATATGTATGAACATGCTCAATTTTTATGCTAAATCGCCTTTAAATAGCCAATATCATATATTACTCGGTTTTTACGGATTTGCGTGATTTCAACGTTTTATAATCACAAAAATACATAAACTCATATTTATGCATAAGTTAATTACCCTAACCTCTTAGGACTCAAAATATAGTCTTCACTAATAATTTGACCATAATTAACTTTTATTTACAAAATTGTTCATAAATGGACCAAAAATTACAAAATAAGCTATTAAACTTCAAATAAATCAAAAAATTTCAAATAAATTCAAAATTTGAAATTTAAATTCATGAACATTCTGGAAAAATTCCATGACACTCATAATGTTCAAAATCTTAGGTTAAAAATTTCGAAAATTTTCCGGAAAAACAATGTTGCGGTTTATCGATATTTAATAAAATAATCATAAAAACATGGAAAAAATTATTTTCATTAACTTTTCAATTTTAGATCTGAAAAATATAATAAAATGCAACATTAGACGTTTTTCCTAAGTCATAGATTATGTTTTATTAATTTTTCACTAATAATGTCACTATTTATGTCATTTTTCTTCAAAAATTCATAAATCATGCTAAAAGACTTATTTATAGCCAATTATTTTACACACATCTTGTAAAATTGCATGTGACAACATATAAATTTTCTATAACCAGATTCGAAATTTAACTCATATTAACCTATTTTTCTCTTAAATCCGAATTTAATAATGAAAAATTCATTTTTCGAGCATAACAAGTGCAAAAATTATGAAAATTTACAGGTTATCTCAAAATAATATATGTAACAACATATCCAAAAACCAACTTAAAATTCGAAGTATAGCTAATTTTCGACCAAAAATGACATTTTTACTCATAAAATCACATTTAAATGTCATTATTGTAAATTATGAACAATAAAAATCCGAAAAATTAACCAAAATATCCTAAAACACTTTAGGACCAGAAATATTAACATGCATGTAATAATTTCGTGATATATCATAATAACACAAATTTTACAAGTTTTATTTTGTTATTCATATAACTCGGAAAAACTTTTAACCAATTTGCATGCAAACAACCGTGGCTCATGATACCGATTGAAGGAAAAGTAGATTCATATACATAAAACATACTCTTATATGTCTAAATAATTTGTCATAAAATTAATTACGGAACTTATGCATGCAAACGATATTATAAATAAAGGAGAAATCATGTCCTTACATGGTAAATTTCGGCTATTAGGGCACAAGAGAGATCACCTTTCTCTTCTTGTTCTTGAGCTTTTCCAATGGAAGAACAAAGATCTAAGTGTAAGATCTCTCCCTATGTATTATACCCAAGGCTCCTCTTAATTAAATTAATATTACAAATACTAGTTATAATATTAATTTTTAGTAGAAAATGGAACCAAAAATATTTATAAACTCTTATATTATTTTCGGTTTTTAGAGAGATGATTAGGAGGATTTTTATTCTCTCTAAAACTTGTATTTTGGATGAGTAGAATGATGGAATAATACACTAACTAAAACAAGGTAGTGTATGTAGAAAATATAAGACAAACCCTTGCCTTGCCCTCTTGGAAAACCGGGTAGGAGGAGAAGAGGAGGGAAGAACACCCACCCAATGCATGCCCTTGTTGGTCTTAACAATGCACACTAGGTTTGTAAGCCTACTCTCATTAGCAATCATTATGTTTACTAATTATAAAATAAACATAATATGAAGCTTAAACTCCTCCAATTTTCTAAGACTTTACATAATATGGATCCCATATTATTTTTGTCAATTGTCTATATGTTACATGTCACATGTCACATATATTTGTTATGTATTTTCAACATATTAAAAATCAACGTATTAATAAAAAATACGTCACGTACAAAAATCGACTTAGTAATATCATAATTACTTGTGCCAAAATATTTTACCAATTTATAAATCACAACAGATTGTATTTATAATAAATCATTCAATTCCGATTGTTTCTTTAAACAATAATTTCATCCGAGTAATGATACAATTCAATTACTCAGACCGTATCTCATTTAATCACATTTCAATTTGATACGTAAATTTTACTTCCAAAATCGTCCGTCAATTTTCAAGTAATTTAATTAACTCGCAACGTTATACGATTAATTAAATAAACAATTAAGAGTATTGCCCTTTAGGTATGACCTAGGGGGTCAACTGATCACCACCGTCACACGACAGTAATGTCAAACTCTAGTCAGCCAATCATTACCGATATATGTTGACCATTGACAAGAATAATATTACTTCCCAATTGTATTCATTTTAATGAGACTTAAACATGTGATCATCATGATCAACAGTCGTGATCGCATTATTGTCGGAGGACACATATTCCAACACGGTCAAGGTTAACAAGTCAAAGGATGATCAAATTAAGATTCATATATACATGGTCATTGTACGTTGGTTAAATTTTTAATTAAACTAAGTAGATTCTCCCACTTTTTACATGAATTGCATCTTTAAAGAATTTAAAAGCGGGGGATGAATGATACCATTCAAGCTCATAGCGGCGATCTGATTTAAAGCTTCCTTGAATGACATGCTTCCAACAATCAAATACTTCCTTCTGAATGTGCAAATTTCGAACAATACCGAGTGCCGTGTACTTGTTCTCATCAAGAGGTTGCTCAATAGCAATCATAGCATTATTGGATTCATCATCAACTTCCTTAACAACTTCCTCCATCTTCCTTTTCCTTAAGTTTAACCGAGTTTGAAATCTCCTAGCTTTGGCTTTCGGGACTCGTCATCTTCAAAGACAGCATTCAATTTTTCTTTATCAATTACCGTTTCCACAACCTTCTCATCACTCATGGTTTTCCCTTTACCTTTCTTTCTTCGATTGACCACCAAATCATTCAATATCACATCACTACTCACACTTTCTTTTAATTTTGATTTCCCATCACTCTTCTCAACCGATTTTTCAACACTCTTTTCTTTTTCCTTATTTTTTCAATTGATTTTTCAACACTCTTATCTTTTTCTATACTTTTCTCATTTTCCTTTCCTTCATCCACCTTCTTTTTCTTCATTTTTCTCTCCTTCATTTTCGACTTCTCCCTTCTCCTCACCAACAACCTCCTTTTCAACTTCATTTCACTTTACTATTGCTTTTGAAACCAAGTCCAGCTTTCGTTTCAGATTTTTGGGACTGATTTATGAGGGAGTTTAAAACAGCTTGGCTTCCTTCGTATTTCTTATAAAATTCTTTTGCATCATTCAGCTCTTGGGTAAATGTTTCAATTTTAGCAAGATGGTCAAGATTTAATTATTCTATTTTGTCAAAAGCGTGTTTAGCATGACATGCTTCGTCACTTAGCAACAAAGCAATTTGTTCAAGTTGTTTACTATCACGTTGACACGAGGTGAGGTCAGCTAGCAGGGAGTCTCGTTCTTTAGTTAAAGCATTAACATGACTAATCAAAGACTCATTTTCTTTTTCAATATCAGAAACAAAAGTAGAGGTTACTGTTGCTTTTAACGAGCCCGCGATGTTAGTGAGAACATGGTTTTCTTTCCTCAATTTCTTAACTTCCTTTTTAAGGGAACAGAAGATGTTACTTTGTTTTATCTCATCTAGACATTTTTTAAGACCAACATTTTCTTCGGCTATCTCCTCAATTTGAGTTTCCATAGCGTCGAGTTTCTCATTTTTAGTAAGAAATTTGTCAAGTGCATCATCAAACATTAAGCAAAGCTTTTCTTTAGAAAGAGTTCTCACTTTATTCTTTGGATTAATTACTTCAGTGTTGGAATCATCATCGGAGTCGATGGAGTGAGCTATAAAACATTGCGCTGATCCATTCTTTAAAGACTTGGGACCATCGAGATCAAGACGAGTGGTCATGCAAACTTTGGCATCTAATTCTTCCTCAAGGCTTTCATCCTCATCAGAATCAGACACACCCGATATTGCAGACATGACTTTATGCTTAAAATCTGTAACACCCCCATTTATCCAAGAGCCTTAACTAGGCATTCCCAGATAAAAGAAGTTGTTACCATCTCGAATTGTCTGAGGTAGTGAATAACAAAGTAAAATAAACCACGGTACTTTTAAATAAATAAATACATGTTTAACGGCCTTATTACGGTATGCTTAACAAAAAAACTTACTAGAATTAATTAAATACAGACCTCGCAGCGAAGACAAAATAGTGAAGTATCTAATAAACTATCTAAGTGAGCTAGACTTCTATGAGGTCCATCTTTATTCATATCACATCCTAAGTTCCCAGTCAGCTATCCTTTAGTACCTGTCAATCAATCTGCTCCCCAATAATTGGTTCATCACTGGTCTTTAACGAATACACTATCAACCAAATGGTTGAGTAGGAATATCTAATCAACAAGAATAGAACACAAGGATTATACAAACAAGATATGCAAATGCTTACAAACCCATTCACATCTCCGAAACATCCAATAACAACTCCGAAACACCCAAATATATAACTTCGAAACACCCAAATATAACTCCGAAACACCCAAATATATCCCGCCAATCCCTTGACCGGACTTCATACATTATCAACATAAGTATATGCAACATGGATTATTTAGCCAAGGGATTAACAATAGCAATACTCATCAATAATCATCCAACAGTTAATATCTAATTCCGAATAACATACATATATTAATTAACACAAAATTGCATTCAAGTTGAGTAGATAACCTACCTCAGCCGCTATAATCCAATAACGCAACCCAAAGAATAATAATCAGAAATAATCCACTTCAAATCCGTCACCTAATACAATATTATAATTTAATTACTAAATTATTCAATTCATTTAAATAACTAAACTAATTAAAATTCTAATTCTTTAATTATATTTCCGTAAATCGTTTAATTATACAATCCCGTCTTGAAAACCAAAACCCAACAACCAATTAAAACCCGTCTCAAACCCGTCAACATAAACCCACCACAAAACCCCCAACCCGTGCCCTTTTCACGGTTCAAACAACCCGTCAACAGCCCCAACCACCCGTGCCTCACCGTGGTCAACCACCCACAACCACGGTGAGCCCAGCCAACCACCAGATCCACTATCGAGCCCAACCACAACGCTATACTCCTCTGCCCTAGGTCCCACTTGTACGGACTCCTCCCAACTCACCCATAGCCATCGTATAAAAATCCCCACAAACACCACCAATACCGTGACCCACACCTCCACTGGCCACCACCACTGCCTCTCTTGGCTCACCACGGTGGTTCCAGCAGAGGCGTCCAACCACCCTCGACGCAACCACAGTAGCAACAATTACCGTCTTAAGACGGTTTTACACCCACAACTAATAATTCCTCTGTTTTCACAAATTCCGACCACTACGAACACAAGTCTCGGCCTTTGACCTCCCAACCACCGCCACCTTGGGAGAATCAACCTCCCTCGTCAAACCACCCAACACCCAGGTCACAAAAACCACTAAAAGGGGTTCAATTCCCTATTTCAATTACATGGCTAATATAACAATCATCCTTAAAACCACCCCACGAAACACCCCTACGAAGGTTGTCGACGATCAGGGCAAGGTCAGGTGAGAAAGGTCGTGGTCCGAGGAGTAGGTACGGTCAAAGACGCGACCACACCGACGGTCATATGGTGGTCCACAGTGGTGATGTACATGGCTAAAACAAAAAGAATTGTTAATTGAATTAGTTAGCGAGATGATCTTTCCTTTTGTCGAATATACGATTTTAATTCCCTTTCCTTGTCTATAGATCTCTTATTCTCCCTTTATGTGATTTATTTTCAGATTTATGATTGTATATTGTAGGATAAGATCCCCTCTATTCTATTTATAATAGGTAGAAAAGCACTTAGGAAATTCCACTACAATTATAATTATTTCCTTATACAATTATTACTAAAAATCCCGACTACTTACACGGCTATTACTAAAATCCCGACTAAACCAATATTTATTATTTATTCTTATTTATTCTATTATTCCTTCTCATGTTTATTATAAATTATAAATTATAAACATCGTAATTAATTCATTAAAAGCCATTTTAAATGTCACTAAAATACGGGGTATTACAAAATCTTTCTTTGAAAAATGTCATTTATCTTTAGATTTGAACTCATTCCACTTGGGGCAATCTTTGATAAGGTGACCTTTCTCACCACATTTGAAATAAGCCACCGTGGAATAAGATCTTTTCTTTTGAAAACGTTTTTTTACTAGAATTGTTGAACTTCTTAGGATTGTGACTATTGATCATATCCACCATATTACGAGAGTACATGGCTTGTTCGTCATCTCCATCATCTTCCTCATCACTTGAGGTTGATTTGAGTGAGAAACCTCTATCTTTAGAGCATTCACCCGAACGCTTCACGAGAGTTAGCTCGTGTGCCATGAGTGAGCCTATTAGTTCATTGAGGGATAATTTGGATAGATCTTTAGCCTCCTCAATAGCCGTCACCTTCGGTTGCCATTTATCACTTAGGCTAAGAAGGCTTTTCTGGACTATATCCTCTGATTCGAACTCTCTACCTAAACTCTTAAGTTCATTGACAATACTAGAAAAGCGAGAAGAAAGACCATTTATTTACTTATCTTTCATCATATTGAACATCTCATATTGTTGTATGAGAAGGTCAATACGATGCTTATTGAATTGAGATGTTCCCTCATAAGCAAGGCTTAGGGTGTCCCAAATCTCATTGCTTGAGGCACATCCATAGATCCGATTAATTTCTTGTTCACCAATGCCATATTGAAGAATGGACATGGCTTTAGAAGTTTTCTCGATTTTGAAATAACCGGCCTCGACATAATTATCCGCACTTTTTACGGCAGTAGTCCCATCAGAGTTAGTAACCAATATAGCAATGGGACCCTTTTTAATTATGACCCAACACTCGTAATCTGTGCTTTTGACATAGTGTTCCGTACATTGTTTCTACCAAGGATAGTTATCCCCTTTGAAGATAGGTGTAATACTACGGTTTTATAAGTCTCTGGGTACTCTATCGAGTGGGCCTTACTCTGTCGAGTAAGGGTGTTTTGTTTTTAGAAACAGTATTCTGTCTGTAGGGTACTCCATCGAGTAAGTGGCACTCGATCGAGTACATTAGTTACTCGATCGAGTAGCTCGGTTAACGGGTGATAATTTGACGAGTTTTTTTAATAACACGGATTAATATTTAAATCTTTCCGTCACCTTCATAATACACTTTTACAAACCTAATAACTTTAAAAAGGAGATTCAACCTACGTTCTTCGCATCATCCGTGTTATTGACAATTCCCGGAGCTTGAGAGGTCGGATTTTATCATTCTTTACATCCTTGTGATCCTTGCGTCGAGGTTAAGATCTACGTACCCATTTTATAGTAATTATTTAAGTTTGTTTAAACCCTAATTTGGGGATTGGGGGTTTTTGTTGGTTATTGTATGGTTAGTAATTATATGATTGTATGTTAGGAGGAGGATTCGTAGAAGAGAGATTTTGATACAGCTGTTGAAATCGTGTGCTTGTGTTGCATTCCAGGTAACGTTTCCCTACTCAGTATTAGTCACATAATATGTTGGTTGTTGGTTGTGGTTGTTGTATAGTATCATACTCGTATTGTGACGGTTGTTGAAATAGGTTACTGTTGATGATTGTGATTTTTTGTATCTGTCTGTGTTCTTCGGGGTGCGTCCCTGGCTGAGTGGAGTCACTTGCGGGAGTGGCTTCACGCCCATTATTCGCCTTCTGTGGAACCCGGTAAAGAAGAGATGTGCACATTAATGGATTTGGGTTTATCGCTCAATGGAGATGAGTGGGGCTTAGGTGGGAACGGCTGCGGTCCCCCACTGGCGGTGTGGGGTAACCTGTTGCGATGGGTACTCTAGCAGGGCTACACACTTTAGTGTGTAGTCAGTGATGAGGAGTTGATTTTGGAGTTTGGGTTATGTGACGATTGAGCTGTGCTGGTTTCTGTCTTTTGTTATTATATATATTTGTGTGATTAGTACTGACCCCGTCTTTGTTTTGAAAAACTGTGGTGATTCATTCGGGGATGGTGAGTAGTTGATGAGCAGGTATGAGTTGAGACATACGGGCTAGCTGGGATGTGTCACCACGAGATGATAGAGTCTTCCGCTGTAGTTTTGAGTAGTTGTTAGACATTTGGTTTTGAGAACATGTATACGTATTTTATTACTTTGGTTTTTGGATTGTAATCACCTAAACTTTATACTATTTAAGTATTGTTTTCTTTATCGTCTTTTGATGATCATTGCCTCGGGAAACCGAGATGGTGACATTCTTATACCTGAGTGGTCCTAGTAAGGCACTTGGAGTATGGGGGTGTCACAAAGTGGTATCAGAGCGACGATCCTGAAACTTGAAACCAATGAATCTAATGAACATAGGGAGTCAATTAAAATGAACCCAGGGTAAAGGTTGTAGGAGCTAATGCAAAGGCTTGGGAGACGTCCTAAAGTCGCGAACTCGCCCTGCAATTTTGAACCGGTCACATGGGGATGTGTGTCAGGGTCGTATGTGGTGTCTTTTGGTTTGTATGTGAATGTAACGGTATGTGTCGTGAATTTTTGGATGTTGGATGTGGAGAATTGAAAATATGGTTAAAAGTTGAAGAGATATGTTTTATATGTGAATTGAATGAGAAGTATGTTGGGTGTTTATAATGTGGCATTTTGATAACAAGAAGTAGATTGTTTGTTGATTATATGAAGAATTGCGTAGATATGCATGCGTAGTTATAATTATAATGTTGGACTTATAAAGGTTGCATAGTAAGTTTGGGGAAGTGAGCTAACATGCGGGTAGTGTATACGAGTCTGCATGACTCGATCGAGTGGGGGGAACTCGATCGAGTAGGTGAGGTGCTCGATCGAGTGGGTAGTTTGATATTTTTCTGGTCAGAATCGTATTTTTCGGTACTCGATCAAGTACATAGGGGCACTCGATCGAGTAGGGGTCACTCGATCGAGTGGCTGGTCAGCTCGATCGAGTATGTTTGAGATCAGAAGGTCTGTTTGGGGTCTGGAGTCGGGGCACTCGATCGAGTATGTTGGGCACTCGATCGAGTAGCCTCAACTCGATCGAGTAGGTTATGGTACTCGATCGAGTGGGGTCTGTGTAGGCTATATACGTGTTCTGGGTTATAGTGTGTATGTTTATCTCTACCTTTTCTTATATAGTCGCAAGATGCCGCCAAAGAGAAACGCCCTTTATGCTAGAGCTAAGAACATGACCACCGATGACATAGTTAAGATGTTAGAGCACCAAGATGCTCTTACGGAAGCTTTAAAGAGAATGGGGAAGGACAAGGATGTTGGTCATTCAAAGATTAGCCTCTACATAGCGAGGTTTAACCCAAAAGAGTACAAGGGGACCGGGGAGCCAATCCTTCTGGATAATTGGCACAGAGAGATGGAGAACATCCTGGATTTGGTGCATTGCTCAGATGAGTTGAGGGTAGAACAAGCTGCGTTCTACTTGAGGGAGGCGGCAGGAGAGTGGTGGGATAAGGTCAAGGTGAATGCTAGAGATCTGTATGCAAAGCAGGGGCTGCCTGCTATTCCTTGGGAAGAGTTTAGGAAAGCTATGAAGAGGGAGTTTGTGCCAGAGCATGTGAGGAGCAAGCTGAGGGAGGAATTTGATGGATTCAAGATGACCTCTGAGATGTCGGTGGCTGAGTACTACAAACAGTTTAATGAGAAGGCTAGGTATGCTGAGGATATGGGATTGAGTGATGAGAACCTAGCTCTGAGGTTTGAGAAGGGGTTGACCCCCAAGATAATGGAGAAGTTACCCGTGAGGATCCTTACAGATGTTAAGGAAGCTTATGAGAGGGCTAGGAGAGCTGAGAGGCTGGTAGAGATGACCCAAGAGGTGAGAAAAGAAAGTCTGAGAGCAAGGGTGGTGGCCAATCTAGCTACAAGAAGGGCAACCACACTCATGCTAGAGCATATTCATCTGGTTCGGGGTTTAGTACAGGGGCTTCCTATGGGCGTGGCCGTGGGAACAGTAGCAGCAGCTGGGGGATGACCTGTTTTAACTGTGGTGGTGTAGGCCGTAAGAGACATGAGTGCACCAGTGCGGTGAGCGGGGGTTACCAGAGGCCGGGACAGGGAAGTTTTTCTCAGGGGCCGGCACAGAGTTTTGCGAGCAACAGACCAGCTGGGTCATGGAACAACCGAGGAGGTCAGAGCAGCAACGGGGGAGGTAACCGCAATGGCGGTAATTCTTATCAGAAGCCTACTACGAACACCAACAACAACCAGGGGTCGGGTGCTAAGCCGACTACCTCAGCCAGTACTTTCCAGGGGGTGGACAAAAGACCAGTGGAAAGCTGTTTATGATGAAGAAACAAGCAGCTGAGGACGACGCACATGTTATCACTGGTACTTTTCTTGTTAATGGTGTTTACACCTTTGTTTTGTTTGATTCGGGGGCGTCTAAGTCGTTTGTATCTTCGAGTCATGTTAAACGGTTGGGTTTAAGAGAATATGAGTCTGTAAGTGAGAAATTTTTCATACCTTTGGGAGAGTCTGTAACATGTGGGAGGTTGTTTAGGGGTGTATCTATGATAGTTGGGCAAGTTGATCTACCTGTAGATTTGCTAGAGTTTCCTTTAGACGGTTTTGAGATGATAGTCGGGATGGATTGGTTAGGAAAGTACAAAGCTAAGATAGATTGTCATCAAAAGAAAGTGTCTCTGAGAGGTCCTAAGGGTATTAGTGTGTCTTATCGTGGGTTTGTTGTCAAACCCAAAGTTAAGTTGATTGCAGCTGTAACCTTGAAGTCCTATCTAAGGAAGGGGTGCCCGATGATCTTATGCCATGTGAGAGATGACCGGGTAGAGAGTCCGGCAGTTGATCAGATACCAATGGTGGGAGAGTTTTTAGATGTCTTTCCAGAGGAGATTCCGGGGTTGCCACCGAAGAGGGAGATAGATTTCAATGTTGAGCTAAAACCGGGGACGGGGCCAATCTCTAAGGCACCATACCGGATGGGTCCTAAGGAGTTGGAGGAGCTCAGGAAGCAGTTAGATGATCTCATAGAGAGGGGATACATTAGACCTAGTGTATCACCCTGGGGAGCACCAGTTTTTTTCGTGAAAAAGAAACATGGGAGTTTGAGGTTGTGTATAGATTACAGGGAGCTGAACCGAGTGACGGTGAAGAACAAGTATCCTTTGCCAAGGATAGATGACCTGTTTGATCAGTTGAGTGGTGCAGCAGTCTTTTCCAAGATTGATCTAAGATCGGGGTACCATCAGGTGAAGATTAGAGAGGAGGACATACCAAAGACAGCTTTCACGTCGAGGTATGGCCATTATGAGTATGTGGTGATGCCGTTTGGGTTATCTAATGCACCTGCTGTGTTTATGGATTTCATGAACAGAGTCTTCAGTCAGTTTTTGGACAATTTTGTGGTGGTTTTCATCGATGACATCTTAGTCTATTCTAAGACTAAGGAGAAGCATGAGGAGCATCTCAGGATTGTGTTGCAGACTTTGAGGGAGCATGAGTTGTATGCCAAGTTGTCCAAGTGTGAGTTCTGGTTAGAGAAAGTTATCTTTCTGGGGCATGTGATTTCAAAGGAAGGGGTAGCTGTGGATCCTGCAAAGATTGAGGTCGTTACCAAGTGGGAAGCACCAAAGAACGTAGCGGAGATCAGGAGTTTCTTGGGTCTAGCTGGATATTACAGACGGTTCGTGAAAGATTTCTCTAAGAATTCTAGACCTATGATGGCTTTGATGAGGAAAGAGAACAGGTTTCGTTGGGATGCGAGTTTTGAGACGGCGTTCCAAACATTAAAGGAGCGTTTGACCACAGCTCCAATCTTAGCATTGCCTGAAGGGAGTGAGAACTTTGAGGTTTATATAGATGCCTCAAAGAATGGGTTGGGATGTGTGTTAATGCAGAACGGTAAAGTGATTGGCTATGCTTCTAGGCAATTGAAGCCTTATGAGGAGAACTATCCTACACACGATCTAGAGTTGGGTGCAGTTATGTTTGCTCTCAAGATTTGGAGACATTGCCTTTATCGGGCGACCTTTAAGGTATTTTCAGATAACAAGAGTCTCAAGTACATCTTCACTCAAATGGAGTTGAACATGAGACAGAGGAGGTTGATGGAGTTGATTGGCGATTATGACATGGATATCATCTACCATGAAGGGAAAGCCAATGTAGTGGCAGATGCTTTGAGCAGGAAGAGGGTACATTCCTTGTGCACTGCTATATCTTTGATGAGGTTGAGAGATGAGGTTGGGAAGTTTGGGATACATATGATCCAGAAAGGGGATGCCATGGGAGATTTGACAGTACAGCCTGATCTTTATGATGACATTCGAGGTAAACAGGCGTTGGATCCTAAGATGGTGGAGTAGAGAAAGGGACAGTGTCTAGATTCTCTATTCATACGGATGGTAGTTTGAGGTTTAATGGGAGGTGGTGTGTCCCTAATGATAAGGAGCTGAAAAAGACCATCATGACAGAGGCACATTGTACACCATATTCGGTACATCCAGGTGGTGACAAGCTGTACAAGGATTTAAAGAAGACGTTCTGGTGGCCTGGGATGAAGAAAGAAACAGCTGAGTTCATGGCCCGTTGTTTGATATGCCAGAGAGTTAAAGGGGAACAGCGACGACCACAAGGTAAGATTCAGTCTCTTGAGGTACCTGAGTGGAAGTGGGAATCCATTTCTATGGATTTTATCGTGGGTTTGCCAAAGCGTCAGCAGGGTAACAACATGATATGGGTTATAGTGGATCGACTGACCAAGTCAGCTCATTTAGTGCCAATGAAAGATACATGGACAAAAGCACAATTAGTTATGGCCTATCGGAAGAATGTGCTAAGGTTACATGGGGTGCCTAAAGACATAGTATCTGACAGAGACGCGAGGTTTATCTCAAGGTTTTGGAAAGAGTTGCAGGAATATTTGGGAACGACGTTGAAGATGAGTACAACATTTCATCCTGCAACAGATGGTCAGACAGAGAGAACGATCAAGACTCTTGAGGATATGTTACAAGCATGTGTGATGGATTTTGGTGGTAGCTGGGAACAGAGGTTAGATTTGATTGAGTTTTTCTACAACAACAGCTATCACACTAGTATTGGCATGGCGCCATTTGAGGCTTTATATGGGAGGAGATGTAGGAGTCCGATTTATTGGGACGACAGTGCTGAGGCAGTGGTTTTAGGACCAGAGATCGTATATGAGATGGTTGAGCAGATTAAGATGATCACGGAGAGGATGAGAGCAGCTCAGGATAGGCAAAAGAGTTATGCAGATCTACATCGCCGGGATATAGAGTTTCATGTTGGGGACAAGGTTCTTCTAAAAGTGTCTCCTACGCGTGGGGTTATGAGATTTGGGAAGAAAGGCAAGTTGAGTCAGAAGTTCATAGGACCATATGAGATCCTAGACCGGGTTGGAGAGGTTGCTTATCGTTTGGCTTTACCGTCTTCTTTGGATAGGCTACATAACGTGTTTTATGTATCTCAGCTGCGCAAGTATGTGAGTGATCCGTCACATGTGTTAGAGGCAGAGAGCATAGAGCTAGATGAGTCCTTGTCTTACCTTGAGGTGCCTAAGCAGATTCTTGATCGGAAGGTTAGGAAAACTAGACATGGTGAGACAGTCTTGCTTAAGATCCTTTGGTCCAATCATGAGGCTGAGGAAGCTACGTGGGAGGCAGAGGAGGCCATGAGAGAGCGTTACCCGTTCCTTTTTTATTAGGTATGTATGGTTACGGGGACATAACCTTGTTTCTTTTAGGGGGGGTAGAAGATGATCGCGAAGAGTTTTTGCATCTTTCTTAAGTTGTTTTGGTATAGTTAGTAGTGGTTGAGTCGGGTTGAGTTTGGTTGGTAGTATGTGTCGGAGTTTTTATGTTGCATTTTGTTTTGGTTGTTGTGTCTGGAGTGTGGTAGTATGTTTTTATTTTGTTGTTATTTGAACTTCGGGGACGAAGTTCTTTTTAAGGAGGGAAGACTGTAATACTACGGTTTTATGAGTCTGTGGGTACTCTATCGAGTGGGCCTTACTCTGTCGAGTAAGGGTGTTTTGTTTTTAGAAACAGTATTCTGTCTGTAGGGTACTCGATCGAGTAGCCTGGGTACTCGATCGAGTAAGTGGCACTCGATCGAGTACGTCAGTTACTCGATCGAGTAGCTCGGTTAACGGGTGATAATTCGACGGGTTTTGTTAATAACACGGATTAATATATAAATCTTTCCGTCACCTTCATAATACACTTTTACAAACCTAATAACTTTAAAAAGGAGATTCAACCTACGTTCTTCGCATCATCCGTGTTATTGACAATTCCCGGAGCTAGAGAGGTCGGATTTCATCTTTCTTTGCATCCTTGTGATCCTTCCGTCGAGGGTAAGATCTACGTACCAATTTTATAGTAATTAGTTAAGTTTGTTTAAACCCTAATTTGGGGATTGGGGGTTTTTGTTGGTTATTGTATGGTTAGTAATTATATGATTGTATGTTAGGAGGAGGATTCGTAGAGGAGAGATTTTGATACAAATTTGTTGAGATCAAATCGCTTGTGTTGCATTGCAGGTAGGGTTTCCCTACTCAGTATTAGTCACATAATGTGTTGGTTGTTGGTTTTGGTTGTTGTATAGTATCATACTCGTATTGTGACGGTTGTTGAAATTGGTTACTGTTGATGATTGTGATTGTTTGTATCTGTCTGTGTTCTTCGGGGAGCGTCCCTGGTTGAGTGGAGTCACTTGAGGGAGTGGCTTCACGCCCATTATTCGCCTTCTGTGGAACCCACCACAGAAGGGATGTGCACATTAATGGATTTGGGTTTATCGCTCAATGGAGATGAGCGGGGCTTAGGTGGGAACGGCTGCGGTCCTCCACTGGCGGTGTGGAGTAACCTGTTGCGATGGGTACTCTGGCAGGGCTACACACTTTAGTGTGTAGTCAGTGATGAGGAGTTGATTTTTGAGTTTGGGTTATGTGACGATTGAGCTGTGTTGGTTTATGTCTTTTGTTATTATATATATTTGTGTGATTAGTACTGACCCCGTCTTTGTTTTGAAAAACTGTGGTGATCCATTCGGGGATGGTGAGCAGTTCATGAGCAGATATGAGTCGAGACATATGGGCTAGCTGGGATGTGTCACCACGAGATGATAGAGTCTTCCGCTGTAGTTTTGAGTAGTTGTTAGACATTTGGTTTTGAGAACATGTATACGTATTTTATTACTTTGGTTTTTGGATTGTAATCACCTAAACTTTATACTATTTAAGTATTGTTTTCTTTATCGTCTTTTGATGATCATTGCCTCGGGAAACCGAGATGGTGACATTCTTATACCTGAGTGGTCCTGGTAAGGCACTTGGAGTATGGGGGTGTCACAATAGGATACTTAGTATGTTTCCTGTCTATGACTATAGGATCAGCTCTCTGGTAACTAACAAATATCAAGAGAACGAGACTCTGATACAAATTGAAGAGTTAAGCGCGGGAGCACCTAAGAGGGGGAGGGGCGAATTAGGTGTCTATTTGAAATTTTAAGCTTAATGAAAGCTTCTTTTAAAAATGTTTAAACGCTTTAGACATTACTTAGATGAAAGGATAATTTGGTACCTAGAACTATATAGTTAAAAGTAATAAACAACGATTCAGCAAGCAGAAGTCACTGTGTAATCGAGTGTTGTTTCTGAAAGTAAAACACGAGTTTAGAATGGCCAGCAGCGAAAATAAAACGAAATAGACACGGCAAACGATTTTTTTAAAACTGGTTCGGTCACTACTCCGCGACCTATGTCCAACGCTATTTTATTAAACGTCTTAGAAGTAAATTCATACAAACTAAGCCCACCCCGAATAATAAAACAACTCCCAACCTACTCCGGTTGCTATTGCTTAAAAGTTACTCCGCTTCTAAGACTTTTGCTTAAATCTACACCGCAATAAGACTCTTAATTTGGGCTACTCCGCCGAAAGACTCCATGCTCAAAAGCTACTCCGCTTTGAAGACATCGTGCTTAAGATAACTCTATCCTACGACTTTGGTTTGGTTCTACCCGGTTTGTTACATGACTTCATTTATCTTAATGTTATTCACACAATGAACGGAGGAGATAAAGTTTAAGTACTAACACATGATCCTTGAACTTGATTGAACAACTAAGCGCAACACAACGTACTCGTTAAAAGATGAAAGACAAAAACAAACTTGCGAAATGTGACTCAATGATTCTTACGTGATAAACGATTTTGCAAAGTTAATTTACTCGATAAAGCTTAAGTCTTTTTTCAGTTTTAAACTCGTTGTTGCACACTTGTAAAAATGAATTAAGCAAGGTATTTATAATGTCCAAGTAGTGTATACTTCACACATTAAAACATCTCACACACCATTAGTTCAAGTGATAAAAATATTGTAAATAGTTTGATTGGGTAACATGCACAAGTCACCGAAATTCTTCATTAAGCAACCAATATTCTTCCTCAAAAAATCGGTGCACACTAATGCAAGAAATCAGTTTTGAACACACACAAATATGGGTTAGGTTTTCCATCAAGAAATGAGCATAAATGGTTGTGTTTATGGGAACCAAAAAAATTTCCAGAAATGTAAAAGTAAACAACACATTTATAGTAAGTGTCTTATTTTCCAGGAAACCTCTTTAACAAGACATTCAAAGCTCTATTTTCTTCAAAGACATTAAAACATTTTCAGAAAACTATTTGTGAACAT
Organism: Silene latifolia; assembly: GCF_048544455.1. Lineage (NCBI taxonomy): Eukaryota > Viridiplantae > Streptophyta > Magnoliopsida > Caryophyllales > Caryophyllaceae > Silene > Silene latifolia. The sequence continues at coordinate 31,268 of NW_027413313.1, forward strand.
TGAAAGCATTTTAATAATACTTAAAAGTATTTTCGAAATTTTCTTTGAAGGACGAGTCAAAAGTAACAGTTGACTGCACTGTTGTTATTAGGACTTAGACATAAAATCGAGTTAATGATCCTCTTACAGCACATGACTCTTACACTATTGACAATATTCATCTTTGATCTTCTTGATAACCTTGAATTGAAGATTGGAGCTTCATGCTACATGATTAAAACTTAAGAGGCACAGGATTAAATAAACAATAAGATTAATTTGTCTTAAGCCATCATCAACACAAGCTTAATCAAATTGGGTCTCAACAGGAGTAGCTTTTAAGCAATAGAAAATGGAGCAGGTTGGGGACTTAATTTATTATTCAGGGTTTTAGTTTTTATGAGTTTACATTTCTAAAACGTTCAATAAAATAACGCTTGACATAGATCGCGGAGTAGTGACCGAACCTGTTTTAAAAACAACGCTTGTCTTTTCTTTTTACGTTTTATTTCTCTGCACTCTAACTCTCGATCTTATTTTAGAATCCACTGTTGATTTCAATATGACTTATACTTGGTGAATTGTCATTGCTTACTTCTAACGCTATAGTTCAGATATCAACTTCTCCTTTCATCTAATTGTAGTCAAAAGTGTTTGAGTGTTTTAAAAGAAGTATTCACTAAGCTTAAATTTGTAAATAGACACCTAATTCACCCCTTCCCCCTCTTAGATGTTCTCGCCCACGACTCTTCAAGATCTAATATGTGTTGTAGGGTGTGTGAGAGATTTAGCCTCAACAATGATATAGTGTTAGGTCTCTTCACCAGAGAGAGGGGTGGTCGTCACCAGAAAAATAAAGTTGTGTGGTAATTTCATCCCGACCCTTTGAGTTAGATGTGTGCTTGGAGTCTTAGGATGATTTGTTATATGAAGGTTTGTTAGCTTTTCCTGAATCTTGTATTCATGAGATGATAAAATATCATGTTTGAGATAGTGGACGTAGGCATTTGCCGAAACACTTAAAAAATCGTGTTTTTGTATTTTTCCATCTTTATGCGTGAACGCTAATTTTCCCAAACAGTGGTATCAGAGTCGATGGTACGGCTGCGTAAAATGTGTGGTAGAGCCCAAGGTAGTGGAATACATTTGGTGATGTGGTTGAGCCCACAGTTTGACCTCGTATTTGGAGATATGAGGTACTTACTTGTGTCGAAAGTCTTCCTGATAATGTGGTGATCAGGCGGCGGGTCTCGTTGTGTGATAACGACGCTGCAAGATGGACGAATAGTATTGTTGGTGGATTAGACAATGATGTGGTCCTTTGTTTGAAGCGTTTGAGAATCTGATATTTTTGTCGAAAGTATTCCCGATTGGATGTAGTCGGGCGGCGTGTCCTATTGGATTAAAACAGCGGTACAAGTTAATTCAAGTGTTATCGTGAGGGGAAAATTAGTGAAGATGAGTGGAAGAAAAACAGGTCGATGTTATTGATATTACCTGGGTATTCAATTCGAGGGGGAGTGTTGAAATATGAATATATTTAATTCTCATGGAAATTGGTGAATACAAGGTAGATGAATTATATTAATACATTATTAAATTAAAAGGTGTTAGTGTAATAGATTATATGTATGTTAATAATGAACATACATGTACATTAATAATGTGTTAGATATAACTTGTTTATGATATGAAGGTTACTTGTGGTGAGTTTCTATATATGGAAGATCCAATATGTGTTGTAGGGTGTTTGAGAAATGTAGCCTCAACAATGATATAGTGTGAGGCCTCTTCACTAGAAAAAGGAGTGGTAGTCATCAGAAAAAAAAGAGAGTTGTGTGGGGATTTCATCCCGACCCTTTGACTCAGATGTGTGCTCGGGGTCTAAGGTTGATTTATTGTATGAAGGTTTGTCAAATTTCTCTTCAACTTGTATTCATGAGATGATAATATATGATGGATAAGATAGTGGACGTAGGCATTTGCCGAACCACTTAAAAAACCGTGTTCTTGCATTTTTCCTTCTTTATGCGTGAGCACTAATTTTCCCCAACAATACCACCCACCAACACCCTTCTACCATCAAATCATATCCAAGGATGTGATAAACATCATGCAACAAGATACTAATCTCTCCAAAAGGCATATGGAAAGTGTTCATATCCGGTTGATACCTTTCTACAAAATCACTAATCAAATTCTCATCCAAGTTTGTGGTCATACAATGCCTCGAATGACCAAATCCAATGTCACTAACTCTCCGTTCAACCACAGTAGACAAATTAATGTCATTCATTTGCTCTAACCAATCCAGCGCCTCATAACACTTGATCCACCGTCTCATTTGACCCGGATTAGTCCAACTACTAAAGGCAACATGGCTACCAAAACTACATAAAACATTAATGTGAGTAAGTCCACCAAGAACCAGACCTGTAAGACTCCAAAATAGATCCATCTTTATCTTTCTCCTCCCCGAGCTAGATGAACCCTCTTCGGAATAGCTGATTTGGACGCCTGGTTCTCTAACAATTGATCGTCATCATCCTGCTCTCTCTCCTCCTCTGCCTCATCATCATCATAGAGGTATGAATCGACACCGCCTTCTATTTATCTAATTATCTCACTCTCTAAATCCTCACTCTCAATAGGGGCGGCGCCAAACCCAATAACGATGACATGTGCCCATTGGCAAGGTGGCCGTTTGTTCGTTTCCCGCCTCTTAGAAGCCCTGACATTTCGCCAAACCGTATGGTCCATAAGACATTTCGCGAACTCCCAACAGGAACATAGCTAAGACTTATGAAGCAAGCTCCTCCAAGCCCAAGTACAGTGGCCCCTCCGGGGACAAGTGCCACTATTGTTGTGGAGTTGGGCATTGGAAGAGAAACTGTTCCAAGTATCTTGGCGACATCAAAGCTTGAAAGGTTATTCCAGTAGGTATATAAACTATCCCTATCTTTTATGTTTCAATCTCAATTAGTATGTGATACAAGTTGTGATGATTGCCCTTTTTTATTGTAAATAGGGGCTCCTACCAAGGACAAAGGCAAGGAGAAGCAAGCCTAGAGGATCACGAGGGAAGCTAGCGTAGCCAACCATGGTGATGGATCAATGGAAGCTTGGCTTTTATTTACATTGTCTTTAATTTTATGATGTATTTCATGTTTTAGAACTATTTTGATTTCCTTGTGTGACTCGGAAATTGGTTTGTATCCTTTAAACACGGGTTGTATTTTGGATATTGGTGATTTGGTTTTCAACCCAAATCACTTGTTTTATTATGTTATTTGTTCTAAAATCATCATCATTAATTACTTGCGTAGAGAAACATTAGATAAACAACTTAAATTGATTGATTAGACGATTATGATGATGAGATCATTATATGTCCATAAGCTATGAATTTGATTCTCCTTATGCCTTTGTTACTTAAAGTAACAACTTACTTATATATAAGATCAATTATAAAGTTGTAATGAGTTTTCAAACTCATCAAGTAGGGAATTCACGATACCACATGGACATATTATTCTAATTGGATGGTCAACCATGAGATACCTAGAATAGAGAGTCTATTAAACAGATGACATGGATAAGACTCGTATATTATCAAGCTGCCATGTTAGGATGGCCTTTTGAAAGCTAAACTTCGTTAAATATATATGTTTGTGTCTCACAAAACTATCTCTCAAGAAGATAGATGTATTTCTGAGAGATTGTAATACTCCTAAAATTTTAAATATTTTCTTTAAACTTGTTTTACTATTTTACTCGGAAAAGAAATTGGAGTCTTATTAATATTGGATCAAAACACGGAGTCCAACCTATCCTTCCTTATTAATTATGCTTAGCTGATCTCATATATATAATATATATCCACCCAAAACCCTATATTGTTGTATGACTCTTTTATTCATCCTCTTGTCTATCAATTGTTATATAGCCGTCACTGCGTTTTACTCAGCATCAAGGTCGGTTATATACTCTATTTCTGTGATAAAGTTTGTCAATTCCATGTATTACTCAATCAAATCATTCTTTGAACTTCAATAATTAATTTCTTATCCTGCGTACATGTGGGTAGCATGAGAACCCACTTCCTTCACTTATATTTTCAAGTAAACACTTGTACGCTTTCTTCGGATACCTTCTTAATTTAAGGTAACACGATTCTACCGATCCTATTATTCATATTATTATTTGGGGTTGTTTGTTTATGTGCTAATTTACTTTTATGGAGATTTATACACCGTGATTTATTTGTGGTATATAGCTTGCGTTTTTATTATGTAAACTACTAATCGTACATATTTCTTCTTATTATGTTTGTTTTTGGTGAGATGGGCTGACGAAAGTGTGTAAGAAGTTGGTTATTGTTTGTGTGATGTACGAGAATTAGGGGAGAATGGAGGTCAGTGTATTATCATTATTAGTTGGGCACTAGCTGATGTATTTAGTATACAGTGAAAGATGTGATAGAAAGGATTAGTTTTCAAATTAGCAGCTATTGAAATATGGAACGAGTAAATTTGGTTTGTGCCAGAAAGTTCAACACTTGTTCAGTATTTTAATTGAGATTGTGGATATCTAGTATTGTGTTCTTCTTATCGTTCTTTTGACCTTGGCTTGTGGGTGAGTAGCTTAGAATTATACTCTAAGTGTTGAGCAGTTCCTTTAATGGAATATTTGACAATATCGATATTGAAATTGAGATGGAAATTGGTTACTGGTATTGAGTTATGAGTTATGGGGCCTTTGAGCCAAGTTATTTTTACGGTCCAGTGTGACCATGGTTACTGAGTTAGTGATATTGTTTGAAATCGATATTGAGATGGGAATATTGTTTCGCGGTTTTTATCCGCCAGTTCACTCACCCCTTGTCCTTGGTCTTAGGTTATGAGAATATGATATCTGGTTACTATGGAGTATTATACTATGAGAGGGAGTGACGAGTTAGACGGAGTAGTAAGTTGAGTTGAGCATTTGTTAAATATAGGGTCGAGATAGTATATTATATATGGAATTAGAAGGAGTTGGTTTGAGTTTGAGATTAGTTACCCGGGGAGTGTTTTTATTATTCAATGTCATTTATTTTTATTTTTACTTTGTCTGTGTTTCCACGCCATGACCAAAAACTATTCTCGCTTATATTGAGGTATTATCATTATCATTACTCGCTTTCCGGTGACGTGTTTTCTCCTTCGGGGCTACTCGTCATGGGGGTAGTTCCTTTCATCTTCGATTTTATTTTCAGGTGACTTCCGCTGCAGTTGAAAAGGATTTTATTTTCAAGTGAAGATTTTTATTTTAAAGACTTTGTAAAAGTTGTATTTCATTTTGTATTATTTAATTTTAAAAGAGATTTGTAATAAGAGACTTTGTATATTAATTATAATATCCTTGTATTTCGGCCATTTTTGTATGTAAAAGTTAGTTTTAATTTAGCCGAAAATCAGGGGTGTTACAGATAGAGTGGGAGAAAATTGAATCGTCACAAACATCTCTTATAGTTGAAATGTTACTTTGTGAAAGTAATAGAATTATAGAGTGGGAGTTGGTATTGAACTATTATCTATGAAGATAGTATAGGAGCATAGTTGAGTGGGAGTTTATCACACATGTCTTATTGTTTAAAAAATATTACCTTGTGAAAGTGATGGTATCATGACCTTGTTACATACGAGCCGAAGCATTACAATCCGAAAATTGTTCAATCCGAAAATTGTTACTCAAGAGTAGATTTACTTTAAGGCGCGGGTCTCCTCAAAAGTAAATAGAACTCCAGAGTACACAAATGCATAAGATTTACATGAAGATGTTGATCAAAATAAATTGTGTTAGAAATTGCCGCATTTCATTATAATGAAGAATGGCAAATAAAAAATTCACTTTTCTAAAATGGGAATTTTGAGAAGGAAGTGTTTGAAACACAAAACCTTAGATGAAGATCTAAGAATCCTAACATATTATGCATAGCTATCTTAAGTGATCACAAGATGGTCTTAAGCTAGCATTAAAGGATTATACTTTTCGTTCATGAGATTATAGTGAATTGTTTCATTCACATGATTGAAGAATCATGATATACATGAAGTTAAGTGGGAGCTATAATTGTTTCTCCATGTCTTATATGATGATAACATATTACTTATTGAGAATAATATACCAATGTTCTCTTCTGGTAAGAGTAATTGGGAGACATGGAAAGGGATGCAAAGTATTCTAGATTTTGAATCTATGTGAGAGAATATTGGCATAAGAGTTTAGAGTCTTATGAGGATAAGATATTTCACAATTGTTGTACAACAACAAAGTTGAATGGCTTATTCATGATGATGAAAGTGGAATTACTATGATGGAATCATAGTTCACTGAACCCATTAAGTTGTTGATTACATGAAATCGATTACTAATGTTTCCGCCATTAGAACGATTATGTATGCCAACAGGCGCACCTGCTGTGATGTACCATTTGCTAGGTACATTATGAGTCAATAATAAGTTAATTCATAAGATGGGCTTGTGAAAGCCTTAAAGTACAATTGATGACTTGTACACATGTTTGGATGATAAACTAAGTTAGGTGTTGAAGGGTTGCACAAACTTTAGTTTCCAAGCTTAAAAGGATTTGATGAAATCATAAGCTAATGTTATTGACTAAGGAGTAAGAAACTAAGAAAAGTGTTTTAGTTTCACGCATTGCAAATTCTACAAAAAGGATTCTAAGTAAATAGTGATTAAATAGTTAACGTAGGGACTAAGGGTGAATCCCTCTACAAATGACTTTATCACAAGTTATGCGATAACAGTGGGAGCGTCTTTCAAGTTAAAGAGCCCAAGTCTAGCATAAGTACAGACAAATACTTAGAAATGAATTCATGTCATTAGAAGATGACATTGAATGGAAGGAAATAGCAATTAATTAAGTTGGAATATATGGATATCGGGTATATCCACTTGCCAAGCTTGTATTGCATTTTAACTAGTGTTTTAATACACTAGAGATTATAGAATATGAAGTAGTATTAGTGTATTGACTATTCATATGTGATAATCACATTTATCGTTTGAGTTTTATTAAACTCACCTACTACCTTGTCGTATCCAAATGGGTTGTAGAGACAAATTGAACCCCATTAAAGGGAACTGGATTGACATGGTATTTGTCCCTAGTTACTTATATGAGGTGACATCTCCAAGTGACTAGAGTGTGATGCGATTGATGGCAAGTTCAAGTGCAATAGAGTCATATGGGATGACTAGTCGATCACATAGGCAGACTATATGGGACAATCTGTCGGGCAGTGACCGCTTATAGAGTTCTGGTAATTCATAAAGCCTGGTCGTGGCAAGAGCTACTATAGTATTCTTATGAGTCAATTCTTTTGACTAGAGACAATTCGCCCAAGTTGGCACAACTTCTGATTAGCTTTGATTTATACTCTACGATTTCGTAAATGAGGTCAAACTGGGTATATTTTGGGTTATGATGGTGTGGGTGAACAGAAGGGAATAGGGCGATTGGAATTGTCCACCCCTTGTCAGGGTTGTTTGAAATCTCAAGGCCACTCGAGGAGTAGTTAACTGGAAATGCGTGGCCACGCTCGGAAGGTATCTATGATGGATAATTCCGGTCAGACAGTTAATCTCCAGATCGAGAAAACGACTCAAGATATGATCAAATGTAAGTACGACCTGCAAGACACCTTGCATTATGTGGGAGATTGTAATAGGACAAGAGAAATGGTGACGCACACTTGTCGAGGACAAGTGGGAGATTGTTGGGAAATGTGTCCTCAACAATAGTGCGATCACATGATTTAAATATCATAATTAAATCTCATACTAAGAATACGTGAGGATGATTCTCATATATATTCGGTGACCATCATTAATCGGTAATGATTGGTGACTAAAGTTTGACATTCTTTGTCGTGCGACGGTGGTGGTGATTGATCCCTTAAGGTCACACCTAAAGGACAATTCCCTTAATGGATAAATTGATTAATTGTATGGCGATACGAGGTAATCAGTTCCTTAAAAGTGAACAATTTACTTGTGAGAGAGAATATTAATATCTTATTATAATGGGATTAAATAAGATTTATTTTAGTGATAAAAATACATTATTACTAAAATTGATTATTGTTTGAGAAACAATAGAGATAAGAATGAATGGTTAATTATAATTACAAGATGTTGTGAATTATATTTTTATGACCCATTTTATTTAATGATCAAGTATCACTAGTCAATTTGTTGTATGTAATTTAATTAATTTGTAAAATGATATTTATGTGATAAATATGCATTAAAATAAATTAATAACATGTATCCTACTACATGTGACATATTGTGTGACAAATGACAAATTGACAAAATAAAATGGTAGTCCATTTTAAGAGCATGGACCGAATGGAGGGAGTTATAATGGTGTAAGATTGACTTATTTTATGATAAATAAATCATAGGCTTTACTTTTATAGCCTTACACCTATCTTACAATGTCATACACTTTTATACATTGTGAAGACCAAAAGGGAAAAGGTAAGATTCCCCTTTGGCTCCTTCCTACCCGGCCTCACCTCTTCAAATGAGGACTTTTGTCCTCATTTTTCATACAACACATTTTCATTCACATATACATGCAAGTGTCTTTGCTCCTCCTTCTCTCTAGCTTTCTCCAACAAGTTTTTGGAGATTCACAAGTTCTTGTTTATATTTTCTAATATCAAACTAAATTACTAGTGTAGTAATAATAATAATATTAGAATCATTTTAAGGATACTAGTATAATAATCTAGTTAATTAGTATACTAGTTTAAGGGTAAGTCTTGGGTGCAATCTAAGGAGGATTTCTATACTTGGGATCTTGGAATATCATCCATCATTATAAGCTCAAGAACAAGTGAAGGAAGATGACCTTACTTGTACCCATAATTTCGAACCAACCAACAATGTAAGGAACATTGTTTTTCTTATAAATCTTTCATTTTGTTATGCATGCACTAGATCTAAAGAACAAATAATAAACAAGTTAATTTGTTCACTATTAGAGGAGTCTAATAATAGGTATATGAACCTTTCAACCTCCCCTCTACGGCGTAGATCCGTCCCTCGATGGTGTCAAGGCGATCATACACTTGGTCTTGGGTAACTTGGATTTGAGCTAACGCGGCTAGGATTCGATCATTACCATCTTGAAGTTGGTTGAAGTTCACGTCGCTTGTTTCAGGCATCTTGAAAACTGGATAAGAGATCGATGACGAATCAAAACACGATCGACTATTCTAACACACTTGCTAAGAGAAGAAATGTTTTGACTCGTGAAGTGGGTGTGTGCCACTTGTGTTGAGTGAGCTTTGAAGAAAACACAAAGTTTTGAAAATGTGTATCCTAGTCAACTATCTAGTCAACTATAGTGTAGTTGTAGGAGTGGACTCGAGGTGAGGTTTTGAAATGGGCTTGGGCCCAAAATTTGACTCGACGAACGGACAGAGTTTTGACTCGGTTTTGCGCTAATCAATGGCCTTTTTCGAAATTTTCATTTGAAAATGGGTTTTGATTTTTTACAAAAATCGTCATGGTTTCGTTTAGAAATGGTGATCACGTAAGGTACAAACATTTATATAGGCATTATAACAGGATGTTGAGTGCATTTAAAAAGGTTTTGGTTTAAAGAGTGGGTTGTCATACCGAACAATCAAACCCGAAGTCTGTGGAGAGGCTCGTACCAAACAAGAGTAAGGCCGATTCCTAGTCCATTTCCTCAAGTAGTGAAGGTCCTTGATACAAACAAGAGTAAGCATCATGGTATGGATGACGTCAATCGCTATCCATCCTTAGGCCCAAATAAGAATTAGGACCGTTTAGACGGGACGATTGGTCGAATGGGTTGAGTTGGGCCTAGGAAGGCCGAATAAAACGGTCTAGGAAGACCGAGTTATGAAAACCGACAATTGTCTTGTACAAACTATTCCCTAACCTTGTTCAAGTTTCACCCTTTTGGCTACACGTAAGTGTATTATCCCCAGCGGAGTCGCCAAACTGTGGACAATGGGCCCACGGGGGCGCTTGGGAGGAAGAACAAGCGTTTGCATTTTGTGGAGTCGCCACCAATTTTTATGGGAAATTGGAACCGTTCGAATACCTCGTGCCATGTCAAGACACAAAGTAGAGACATGAACACCAAGCAATCGTTACCCTTAGCATTCTATGTCTAGAATGACTCTCGTGGATGCCAATGAACACGGATGTTCACAGAGATCTGGAGTAAGGGGTGAGGGTACGTATTAGGAAGCTCTTTTGATCGAACACCTAATCCCGCCCGCCTCGATAACGGCCTCTACTAATGATTAGGGACATCATCTATACTCGATATATCGTCGATTATATGCATGCAATGCAACATCCATGTTTTAATCCTAGCATGTGAAGAATAGACTAAGTCGGTTGACACGCAATTTAGCATACAATTAATTTCGAAGTAGGATTTAATGCTCAATTATATGTGAAGGCATACAAATGATACAAGAAATATGATAAATATAATAAACAAAATTACAATAATGAAAATTACATTAATTACAATGGGTTCATTGATTTATGTCGAAAATACCTTTAAAACGGATAATTTGAGAAAAAGAATAAAAGAAAGAATTAACGAACAGATTATCAGGCGATAATACGATTAATAGTCAATTATACGTAAGCTAATTAAACTAGGTCAAGGTAGAACGGAAGTTCAGAGACAGAAATCAACCTGTAACAGGCGCAGCAGGACTGCGCCCTTTGGAAGAGACGCAGCAGTTGCTGCGTCTGTTCCAAGGGTGAGTTCTGGTTGTGAAGCCGGAACTGCAAATTGTTAACGTTAATTGGTGATTTTAAGGATTAATTAATATATTTACTCGGATGGAAGTGATTAACAGGTTATTTACATATGATTAATGGTCATAAAAGCAATAAAACATGGATGAGACGGATGCAAACGAATTATTTACATGAACGAACGATTGATTAATGACATGGGTGAACAAAATAGGCTAAATATGACGAATTAATGACAAATTAATGACGAACATGACAAAAGATAGATGAAAATATATCAAAGGGCGAATTCCAGAAACCCGATATGAAAGAATCGAATCTCTATAACCCGGATTGAGTTTAATGACGAAAACCCGCAAATATTGGATTATAAGGGATTTAAGCCGGATTTAATGACGAATTACATGTGTTAATGAATGATAAATAATATACATGTGAAATTATTATACTATTGTATCAAAGAATTAACAAACGAAAAACAAATAAAATAACAACGAATTACAGAGGACGAAGGAAGAAGAAAGGAAGCGAGGAAGCTGCGGCGGCCCTCACGATTTAAAGAGGCGGCAGAAGCGCTGCGCTCCTTCAAGACGCACACCGATTCTGCGTCCTTTCTCGACGGTTTGTCTTACGAAATCCGTAAAAAGGGTTTTAAACGAGGTTTTATAAATCGGTTTTAAGAGGTATTTTCGACATAAACCTTACATTAGTGATACAAAAAATAAAGAACAATAATAAAAGAAGGATTTACACCCTCAGACTTACATGTTTGACGAAACGAGATGAACTAAGTTTACGATTAGTGATGCTCGACTCGAATGTAACGAAAGTGCCCTCGTAAGAGGAAAACGATTAAATTAATTAAGTTGATTGATTGTGGAGTTGGTCAAATTGGTCGGTCATGCAAACGAGGCTGGTACTCAGAAGGATCCGAGCTTACGTGGTCGAATGTTCAAGCATGTAGACGCCAAAAAGTAAGAACAAAGGTCTAGAATGCAAAGGGAGAAGAGAAGGGCGGACACTCGCGTGAGAAATATGAGGAATGAAGGCTCCTATTTATACTAATCACGTGAAGGAATAGGGTTTTCGGAGAGACTTTGGAAGTGAATCTCGGAAAGATATGAAAAAGATACGAAAAATACGCATAAAAGGACTGGGAAGAGGCACGTGATCATCTGCGTCTCTTGGAAGAGGCGCAGACTGCTGCGTCATTCCCAAGTGGTTTTTCTCGCGGAAGAAAGATTTCCGTGTTTAAGTTATGGAATAACGGGATAATTTGGTTTTCCTTAATATTTTGTATGAATATTACGGGAAATTGTTTACCAAAGAATAAAGATTTGTGAACTATTTATAAAATATGGAATAGAAATATCCGGAATATTCCAGAACATTCTGACTCGGGATTTAGCGGTTATCAGAAAATGAAGACGGTTTTAGTCAGGACTCCAAATGTACTCTAATTATCTGTCAAAACGATCGTATCGGCGCGTAGATGACAACTAAGAGGTAGACATTAGTGTTTGAGCAATCACTTGACGATAAACTTACAAACTGTCACAAATCGTTCCGCGTACCAAACATGCGGCCCAATCATCACCGGGTGGTTCGCGAGAGGTGCAGAAATGAGGTATCTACAGGGACGACCTTTCTTCTTGTTTAGGCAAGAGGGGGAATTCCGCGATCGTCCAGTGTTTCTAACACCATAGGGAGTCTACTCTTGACGAAAGCATTTAACGGTTGAGGACAAAGGTACCCTAGCTTGACACAACTTGGAGGTGATTTATTGGTATCCTTCTAGGCTTAGTAATTTGAAGAAACCGTATCTATAATGGAGTGTGTACCCTTAGATTGCTTTTCTTCTAGATAATTTCCGCCACTTAGATTAGGAAAGTGGCTATTCGTTTTTGTGGATGCATCCATTACTTGTTTTGTGTGCTTTAATGCTTGGATGTGTCGCCATTTTGGAAAGCCCCACCTTGCCTTACAAGAAGGCATCCTACCTCATGGTTGTCTTGTTGTGAGTTGAAAGGGCGGAGTGAGACCCGCTAATTATCTCACATCGGTTATATTAGTAGGATAGTTTAAATAAAGGTCTAGTTCTAGTCACCTCTTTACTCGGGACGAGTAAAGGTTCGGTTTGGGGATATTTGATGTGACTCATAATTGCGCACATTTAGTCCCCTAATTGAGCCTATTTTGCATACTATTATAACATTTCATAGCCATTTTATCCATCAAATGCTTTCTATTTTGCTTTCCTAGTGCATTTCATATGTTTTGTAGGAAGGAAGATAATTAGGCGGAAATTCCGTCTCCGTGCATATTTGGAAGCTTTCTAATGATATTGGATGGACTAGTATGAAGTGGAGGCAAGAATGATGACCAAGGATGTAGGAATAAAGAGTATATAGAAAGATCATAGGCTTAAAAGCAAGGATGACGAGAAGGAAGACATTGCAATAAGAAATAGCCCAAAACCCAAACCAAGAATTGCTCCTTCGGCTCTAAAAGTATTCTAGATGAAACAGTGTCGAAAAATCAAGTGGTCTAGGCTTTTGAATCACTCCAATAGGAGTCCGGATGAGAAAATGACGTCCGTTTTACAATCCGAGCTCAAATAGAGAAGCTGTCCGCCAATCCGCTCGTCCCCAGACCCAAGACGCTCGTCCCCAGACCCAAGACGCTCATCTTCCTTCCTATTATCCGAGCGTCCCGATGCCAAGACGCTCGTCTTGAGGCCAAATGATCCGAACATCCCGACCCCTTGGCCGCTCGGATTCCTGCCCAGTACAGCACGTCTCTTCCTTGTTCCACTCGGGATGCGCATATTTCTGAAAGACTAGCAAAAAGGAGATTAGCATCTTCCTTCGAGAGGAGCATTTCCTCAACTTTTCTTAAGGGTCTTAATCGTCATTTAAGCCCTTAGTAACCCTAATTTATGTACCTAATCTTTAGTATAAATACCCCTTTGTACTACTTAGATTAGCATGCTCTCTTAACCAAGCTTTCTTAGATTAAATCAACTTTCCTTATATTAGATTAGGAGTAGATTAGAATAGATTATCCTTTAATCTTTCTACAAAATTATACATTAATCTTTCCTTAATTATTGTCCAAGTTTATATAATATTGAGTAATTCAAGTTTATTATTGGATAATTAGAAGATCATTTGGGTTTATTGGGAGATTGACAACCTTCCATCAATCATCAAGTACTTCTATTATTCTTTGCATTATTATTTTGGAATCTCCATAGGTATAATTCTCTTAATCCTTGTTTTAATTATTTTTAACCTTTCTTACTTATTCATCATGTTTTGCCTTGTTAATATGATTGACAATCTTGTTAGCATGTTAAACTTGATAATGAGTGAGTAGTCTCTTAGCTAGGATTAATGGGTAATTAGGGGAAACCAACATGGGGATTGATTCATGCTTAATCTAATGTGTTCACATAATTAATTTGCTTGCTTGTTGTGATGTCAACCTATGCACATGTTATGTTTGATGAAATGCTAAGCCTATGAATCCTTGCATTTACAACCATCTCTTATCTATTCAACTTTACTTGTAAGATATAAATCAACTCGAGTCTAGTTAGACCATGCATAGTGTTGGAATAAGTGTCCTCCGACAATAATGCGATCAACATTGATCATAATGATCACATGTTTAAATCTCATTTAAGAATACATGTGGGATGTAATATTTTACAAGTCAACTGGTCCACACATATCGGTAATGATTGGTTGACTAGAGTTTGACATTCGCCAAATGCGGCGGTGGTGATCAGTTGATCCCCTTAGGTCATACCTATAGGGAAATACTCTTAATTGATTATTTAATTAATCGTATCGTCTGAGTTAATTAAATTACTTAAAAAATGACGGATGATTTTGAGAGTAAAGTTAATGTGTCTTATTGTAATTCGATTAAATTAGATACGGTCTAAGTAATCAAATTGTCTTATTACTTAGATGAAATTATTGTTTACGGAAACAATTGAATCGGAATGAATAAATTATTATAAATACAGAATGTTGTAGTTTATAATACGGAAACGTTTTTGGTACAAGTAATTATGAATTACTATGATAATTTTTATAAGTGACATATTTTATTAATATGTTGATTTTTAATTGTTAAAATAACATTTTATACAAGATGTCATGTAATGTGTCACATGTGACATATTGACAAAATCACAAATAAAATGGACTCATCCATTTTTATGTGTGTGTCGAAATAGAAGGAGTTTTAGGATAAAAATTGTGTTGATTATTTTTTAAGTGGGAAACACAATTATTACCTATAGTCTTAGCCTTGCATGCCTATCTTTTCTTGGGTAGAAAAACTAGCCCATGCATTGGACACACCTCTCTCTCCCAACCGGTTTTACCAAGGGAATTGGGTGTGTTTCCTTTAACAATTATTCATTCACTCTTATCATAAAATTTATAGTGTAAGAAATTAATATACTCTCTACAATTTGTGAAAATTCTAGAGAAATAAACTCACACAATCACTCCCTCTTGAACCGATTTTTCAAGAGCCAAATTATAATTTTTGTGTCAATTTTATAGTAAGACTTATATTATTTCTAATACAAAATAATATTAGTTATTAAAAGAATTCCTTGGGTATATGCTTTTGGGAGAGATTCTAAACTTGAATCTTGTTCATCCATTATTGGAAAGCTCAAGAACTAACAAGAAAGAGATCTTGTTGGTGCCCATAAAACCGAAATCTCAATGTAAGGAAAACGATTTCTTCTTTATCCTTATTCTTGTTTGCATGCATAAGATTTGTAATTATTTTATGATTAAATAATTTCTCACATATATGAATATGTTAAATTAATGAGATTAATAATTTCCAACAAGCGGTATCATGAGCCTTAGGTTGTTTGCATGCAAATCGGTTATTATTTTTCCGAGTTATAAGATTAATAAACAAAACTTATAAATTTGTGTTTATTATGATATATCATCAAATTTATTATGCATGTTAAAGTTTATGGTCCGAAAATTTTTTAGGATATTTTGGTTTAATTTATGGATTTTATTGTTCATTTTATATAATAATGGCATTAAAATGTGATTTTTATGATAAAAATGTCATTTTTGGACGAAAAAAAGCTAAACTTCGATTTTTCCAGTGGATTTTGGATATATTTTCACATATATTATGTTTTGATGAACAGTAAATTTTCATAATTTTATGAGTTGTTATGCTCGAAATATGGATTTTTCATGTTAAATTCGAATTTAAATGAGAAAATAGGTTAATATGAGTTATATTTCGAATCTGGTCATAAAAATTTAGTATGTTGTCATATGCATTTTTACAAGATGTGTGTAAAATATTTGGCTATAATGAATTCTTTATGCATGATTTATGAATTTTTGATGAAAAATCACATAAATAGTGACTTTAATTAGTAAAAATGCTAAAACATACTTCATGACTAAGAAAAAATGTCACATGTTGTATTTTATCATATATTTCAGATCTAAAAGTGAAAATTTAAGAAAAATAATTTTTCTCATTTTTTTATGATTATAATTGATAAATCCGAAAAACCACAACATTGTTTTTTCGATAAATTTCAAATTTTTAACCAAAGTTTTTGAACATTATGAGTGTCATGGTATTTTTTCCAGAATGTTCATGAGTTTAAAATTTCAAATTTTGAATTTATTTGAAATTTTTATGATTTTATTTGAAGTTTATGACATAATATTGTATTTTTGAGTCTATTTATGAACAATATTAAGAAATATAAGTTAATTATTGTCAATATGTTAGTGGAGACTGATTTTGAGTCCTAAGTTGGTTAGGGTAATTAACTTGTACATAAATATGGATTTATGTAATTATTGTGATTATAAAATGTTAAATCACGCAAATCCGTAAAAACCGATTAATATACGATATTGGCTCCTTAAAGGCGATTTAGCATAAAATTGGGCATGCTCATATATATTATAATGCTGCATTTTATTTATGATTGTCATAATTTTATTTTATGTAATTTTTGAATTATGTAATTTTTACTTAGTATGGCCTTAGTTTTAATTGGTATTACCCAAAATGTATGGGAATATCGATTCAGTTGTAATTTATTGTGATCTCGTATCACCGTTTTGTAATTTAATAGATTTATTTTATTTTAATTACAAATGTATAATAGGAAATTATGTAATTTGTTATGTAATTTATTTATTACGGAGTTCCTTGAAGACGGTGTCACTCGAGAAGGCGATCCATTAAAGAAAAGTGTTGCCTTGAAATGCGTGCCAAGACCAAAGTTCAAGGGACCAAAGGAGTTAGTTTCCGAATTTGTAATAGTTTATTAGATTTACTATTTTAGGAAGCCCATACTAGGATTTTAATTTGTGCTTTGCATTTTATTTATATGTTGCATGCATCGCTAAATCGCCATAACTAAAACATGCATTATCATTTTAATCGAGTTTATCGATCGTGTCAATTACAATTATCGTAGTTCACCACTTTAGTTCACTTAAAACGTGATAGATAATAAATTGACATGACTCTCGTTAAAAATAAACAATTGAGACATAGCCTTACCAAAAAGTAGAAACCGTGAAAACCTATTTCGCGAGGGAGTGCACTCGGCCACCCCGGGTACAAACCTTGTTACGTAGGGGAAGTGGGTGATAAATGTCTATCCACCAAATTCATGTTGATGAGGGTTTCATCGGCTACCCCGTGCCCAAGTTAATGTGAATTTGGATCATGGACACATTTATTCGAAATTTGGATTGACCTCAACGGAAGTATTCGTGACCGTAGTCGCATGTGTTACGGGCTATAGATAAATATTAGAGTAATTTTATCGACCAAGAGTTCTAAAAGTAGAATCGATTAAAGAGTTAATCCACCGAGTTATATTGATAGGGGTTCCATCGGCTACCCCGTGCCCAAGTTAATATGAATTTGGGTCTTGGAATCATTTATCATAGTTGGGTAGAGGTCGCTACGTAAATGCTTTACTTGTTATTTACAAGTATTAATAAAACGATAAATGTTAAGCTTTCCACTATTCCGTTAACATTTTGTTCTATTTCTTTACCACAATTCATATACGATATCATTTTGATTTTAATTCAAATCTCCATTAAAACATCGTGTGAAAGAAAAAATTTGAAGTTTTCTTCTAAAACCTTGTATTATCCATTGTAAGGATCTCTTGTGAAGAGTATAGATAAAAGTTATTCATGATCAAAAGGGTTTTGATTCTTGACTAACATATCTACTTACAATTAATTGTTTCTCATATGCTTAATTGAGTTAAGTACTTTGAAACGTTACATCATTTTGGTGACTAGATTTGTTGGAAATCGTAATAGACCAAAATACCGCAATCACTTCAATGAAAGTTTTAAGACTAAACAAACAAATTCAAGATTAGTCTTCATGAAATTAAATTTTTGCTTCTCTAACACAGATTCATTGAAATGAGTGGGAGCATTCTCTTAATCGTTAAGAAAGGACGAGGTTTAGGAAGTAAAGATTGGAAATGAATTGACAAGATAAAGGCAAAACTAAAGTTATTGGGAATAACTTTATTAAACCTATCAATTTCGACCGATAAAAGTTCCCATTTTGGAAGTGTTGGACACTAGAAAGGAAATTACCCCAAGTTGTTAAAGAATAAGCAAGTTAGTTGTGGGATATCTAATAAGACTTAGTTCTTTATTTATTTGATTGACATAAATTTTGCTAGTACTACTTCGTCAATATTAGAAACCAATGGTGGTTTTCATCATTATGTTTGATACATAGGATGATTAGAATATGACGACTAGCAACAATGATGTCGAGAGATAAAGTCATTGTGTACTCAATCTAGTTTTTGGGTTTATTGTCGACCTTAATTATGACTATTAAGTGAATAAACTCTAAATAAGAATATAAACTTGTTATGATACAAAAGAGGTTTCACTTTTTGTGACCCTATACACCATGAGTTGAT